>NC_042287.1:16540157-16752188 GCF_901000725.2 Takifugu rubripes | reverse complement strand
CTGTAGTCGAGGTGAAGGCTGGAGTTGAAGATCAGAGGGTCGTCTGTGTTCAGGGAGTAATTGGCCTTGTCCTTCCTGAACCTGTGCACGGGCAAAACTGGTAACCAGGCTAAACAGTCACCCAGTCAGGTGGCCATGAATGCAGCTGGCTTACGTGATGACAGGGTGCTTGGTGAAGTCTGGGTCACAGGCTCCCGTCAGTTTACTGGAAATAGGACAGACCTGTTGTGGGAGCAGGAGAACAGCGCAGTCAGCCCAACACCTTCTCCCAGCTGGGAGTGCGTTTGACAGCTAAAGTTCTCTGTATTAGCAGTGAGATCATCTTTATTTGAGCTGGAATGCAAGTTCTTGTTGTAAGTAAGTAAAATATTTCTTGCTATTTTAAGGCTCCATTACACAGATTGAGTGATCCTCTTACCTCAAAGTGCATGTTCTGAGCCAGGAGCTTTCTGTACAGGCTTTGGTCCTCCAGAGTTCTGTAACCATGGCCAACACGTTCAGCTTTCAGCACTTCTACCGCCTGGAATAATAACAGGGCAGGAGTGACAGGCGGATCCTCATTTGCTGCCGGTGCATTCTGTCTCCTATTGTCTAAGGGCCTACCTCCTTCACCACAGATGGAGGCCCCACCTCCCCTGCGTGGACGGTCCTGTGGACGCCACAGCGCGCAGCTTCCTGTTACCAATAATACGCCAAGTCAACCACATATACGCGACAGGTGTGCTCAGGTGCTGCAGCAGGTCAGAGTCTGATACTGTGTCCGTGTGTGGAACCACCACTTTGATCCAGTCGGCCAGCTTGGAGTTGGACGCCCATCAGCTGTGCCGATTGGCAGCGATATCTTCCAGAAGCAGATATTGAGTGACCTGCTTGGCTGCAGACTCGTTCAGTAAGGTTAATAATTTAATAAGGGGTCATCGTGCTTGGAGACAGAACAGAAGCACCTCCCCGGCGGGTCACTGCCAGGTTTTAGCGAAAGTAGTGAAAGTCAAAGAAGATAAAGAGAATCTTTAAAAGCTCCTGAGTATGATTACTTAGTTACAACTTCTAACCTGCAGCCTTAACCTTTGACAGGCCAGCTGTGATTTGCTAAACGTGCACATCTTTATCTAGAGGTGAGGTTAATGTGAAGATAAGTGCTGCTATTAGTGTGGACTCTGTTCTGCTCGTTGTCAATAATTGAAAACGAACAATTTATTTGTTGTTCCACAGACGGTTCCCACCCACTGCTCACCGTCTGTGGAGACGCTTCTATCATGACAGGTGTCACTTCTCAAACATGCTGATATTACAGTGGCCCCAAGAGACACAACAGCTCGCTTGTAAAATGGAGCTTTACAGCCCCTGTTCCTCAAAAACATACCGTAAAGGTAATGAGTTTTAGATGTTCTGACACCTCCTGCTCACCTCGTAGGCCCTCCTGTGGTCAGGGTTGGCTTCACTGCTGAGCGATTCATCACCTGCCAGATCGATGGCCACCACGCCCTCATGCTGATACTTCTTACACAGCTCCACGATGTCCATGGACCAGTCTGGAGAACACAAAATACACCAATATCACTACACACTGTGGGCCTGCCACACCCAGTATACACAGGTGTTGCACAGATGGAGTCTGAATCAATGTGGCGTTAGCATCATGCTACACCCACAGGTTCACATCTGTGATATGGATTCTACGATGAGACGCTTGTGACACTTGCAAGTGCTTCTAGTTCCTGAATCACCTTTAAAGAGGATTCAGTTATTTTGTTGATCCAGAAGCTGCCACATGAACATTGTGGACACCAAATGGATGCACGATAGCGGGGATGGTTTGGAGGAGTGGGAGCATGCAGAGACATTATTGAAACTATAGCTGAATAATGAAATATCGTCACATCCATTGCACAAAGTAAGAGGTCCAAATGGGTCAAGCTGGACGTCACGTTCGCGTTTAAGCATTACAGCGAGAAACTTCTCAGCTGTGCACAATGGCTGGCAGAATCCTGACATTTAACTGTTTAACCCTTCAGGACAGGTGATTCTCCAGGTGGTCCTGGTCCTCCCGTCACCACGCACCCGTCTCTGTGCAGGTGTTGTTCACACCATTACAGGTCATTTGAGCTTTGACTCTAGTCTAATTGGTTCTGGTCACATAAAAGTGTCACTGTGCTGCAGAACAAAAGTAAAAAACAAAACAAGGGTGTGTGTTTAATCTAAAATATCAGACCCTTTTATCAGCATGTGATTTGAATATGAACTGGTTTTAAACATCTTCCTTTTCTTTGTCTGTGTTGCTCATAAAGAGGAAGAGCTTTGGGTACATGACGGACAGACAGACGTACAGACGTACAGACAGACAGACAGACAGACAGACAGACAGGAGCCTTATCTCACAAGGTGCTTTGGGCAGACAGGAGCATGAACAGTTCATTACTTGGCATGTGGCGCATGCAGCATAGAATGGACCTGGCTTTGATATTGAAGGCCCTCTCCCCCTCCCTCAGGCCCTGGTTAACCAGGTGAACCACCTCATCTGGGCTCAGATCACCTCTGAGTAAAGAAGAAAACAAAGAAAAACACAGTTAAATAGCACAAAAGTGACTCGATACCGTCCCCACCCACAAGTCCAAATGCTCCGTCAGGGCAAACAGAAGAATAAAAGCTGGAACTGCGTGTTCCTGCGAGATGGGGATCATTTAAAAGGAAGGTGGCACCAGTCAGCCTCCTGATCCAGGTTAGCACAGGGGAAATACGCCAAAACCTGTCCGACATGTCTGAAGCAACTGACATTACTCTGTTTCATTCTTCAGAGTGACTGTGTAAATTTCCCTTAATCCGCCCCCACGGGGAACGAGCCTGGGAAGGAGAGTCTGGAAGTGTTGCCAGGAGAAAATAGACTTTTGAGATGGAGGAATTCTTGTCATAAATATCGGACATCTCATTAATCACAAAATTTGCTTCGGACACCAAAAAGCTGTGTACAAAATCTGATCTTTCCACAGTTTCCTGCTAGATTTGAACATTTTACCAAACTGTGGTTTTATGAAAACACCCAGATTCTATTGAAAGTGAAGTACTTACTCCTTCTGGTTCCATGGTATAGGATCCACCTTCGTGTTTGCCAGGAAGTGTGGACTGTACCTGGCCTCCACATAAATCACACCCTCCTTGGCTCTGTCCTCAACAAATTCATACGCTATCCTCTTTATTGCCTCTCTGTCTCCTCTGAAAAACCAAAAAGATGAAGAAAAACACAGATAACTGATAAAGACACCAATAATCACTTATCGCTGAAGGACAAGAGCCATTAACACAGTAATAATCCTTTCAAATGAGCATGATAAGCATTTGCACAGTGTCAGGGTCAGAACTGACTCCCTCATTACGAGACTTTCTGTTTCGTGTCACATGACACGGCACAGCTTCCAGTATTGACTCCAAAATTGAACCGCATGGGCTAAAATTCAGCTAGCAGGTTCCTCTATATTGTTGTAGAGCGGGCTTTGAAGAGCCTCAGCACAGAAGGCTCCATTCAGCACAACTGTGGCACAACCACGACAGATGCTCATTGTTAAAGGCTTTCAGGGCTGTTCTGACGGAGTGGTTCTGCTCTTTTATCAACAGTTTAGCTCTGGTACCAAAGGACTGAGTCTATGTCAGAGAGACGCCACGACGGGCCTCCCAACAACTTTACACTTGATGTTCTACATGTCCGGCATTTCAAATACGCCCACACCTTTGTGCTTGAGTAACGTTACATAATCCTGCTGAGTTTCCCTACAATTAATCACACACGGGGCAGCGCACGGGTGTTAAAGGGACAGATCAACGCAGCATTAAAACCCGTGGATATTTGAGACCTTACGTCACTCATTGACCGTTTTCAGATCCAATATTGATGTTCTGCAGAAAAGAGTTGGTTCTCTGTTTTAAACACTGAATGAGGGAAGTAGCTTTAGGTTTCATTATGAGGTGAACCGTCCCTTTAAGAGCCTTCGGACGTCCGATAACAGTAGAGCTGCACGTGTTTGATAGGAAACAACATGACTGAACCTTGGTTTCCTCGTTTACTGTGAACATTCCAGGCACGTGAGCGAGAGGTGAGGCCCGCATCCGATCATCTGGACAGGGAGGAAATCACCGCGCTCCTTTATTGAAGTCAACGCGCCGCCCAACTTACGCAATCACGTGCATGTACTCGGAGAACTTGCCCAGGAACTCGGTGAGGGTGGCTGGCTGTTTGAGGATGATGAGCTGCTTCATCCCCTCCGCCGTCTTCGCTGGGAGACGGATGCCACGTCTCCTGGAGGGAAGAAAAAGAGCATTGTGTGGTCCCCATAACTATATATATATATTTATAATTTACATAATGATCTAGGAAGGTAAAGGGAGGTGAATCAGACACGGGCGCATGTGTTTTACTGCAAGTTCAATAAGTTCAACAACATACGTCTTTTAGTTTTATGCTTTCCAATATCTTCTTTAAATTATCAGCTCGCTGTAAATATCAGCTGATATGAGTCATTATCAGGCCGGGGCAGCGATGCAAATGTGGGCTTAACTGAGTGGTAAAAACGCTCCATTATTGTCTCCTGACCGCTGAACCTTGGTCCTGACGTGAGTTCTGCCTTCTAAGTGCTGGCTGGCTCCTCTCCAAGGGTCCCCGCTAATTATCCACACAGGTGATAAAACGGAATAAAACTAAAGTTTTAGTGAAGATTTGTGCTGTTATCCTTGTTTTAAGGCAGCACTTCCCAACATTCCAGCATCTGATGCCCAGCACGTCAGCGTTGGGGCTCGGTTCAGCGCCATCGCTGGGATGTCTTGGAAAAAAGACGACACTCCCCGGCACTCCCTGTCTCCAACATTTAGACCCACTACAAAAATAGAGCCCCCTTACTTGGCCACGTCGACGATGGTCTGGACCCTGATGGATCCATCGAGGTGAACGTGCAGCTCAACCTGCAGAGAGAAACACAAAAGACTGAGTAAAAGGGGAACCGGGAGGGTTAGTGGCAGAACGCGTGACTGGGCAACACTTCCAGAGGAATGGCCGGCGCCTCCTCAGCGCTGGGAGCTGGATTTATGGCAGATCCCAGATAAATGAGATCTGCTCCAGAACTCAGTCACATTGGGAAATCGCTTGATGATGAACATCTGTTTAAATGTGAAATTTTGCAAGGGTCCAAACCTCAGGAGCAGGTTTCTGCTGCCATTTCTGGTCACATGCCAGACTCAGAGCTGCAGCCACATTCAGGACGCTCGTGCAAGAACATTTAGAGATAAGACCAAAACTCTGCTGTCACATCTGTTTCGTGTATTAATGTTTACTTCCTGCCGTCGTCAGCGTGTCGAAAGGATCCACAACAGCTGCTTAAGTCGTCTGTGAGTTGAGGGACTCTCGGAGGAACCTCGTACACAGCACTTCCTGGGTCACCGCGTTCAGAGTGTGCAAGACAGTGTTGTTACGTAAGGAAGACTTTGCTAGTTCCAGTGTGGTTCCTCTGGTCAGAAGAATCGGCCGATGTTCTATGCGGGCGACTTTATAACCTTGTTTACTGTATTTGGACTCTTGGTTGAAACTCGATATGATCAAACTGGACCACGCTCAGAAATAAGGGCGCCAAAACAATTCCTGAGGGGACGGGGCAGAAAGAGTGCCAGCCCTTCAGGAAGGAGCTGATGGTTCTCCTCCAGGGTCTATTTCCAGGGTCAGGCAACACTCCTCAATGATTTTGCTCTTCAGTGTGCTGTTCTTGTACTGGAACCTTCGTTTGGGACTAATTGGTCTTGGTGATTGCATTGGCAGACTGTGGTCCCTAAAGTCACGAGAACAGAGAATCGGTCCCTCACAATAATGTGATCAGGACGCCGAAGCTCTGAGTGCCACCAGTGACACTGCTTTTAACGACTGTCAAGGCTTCCTCAGGAGGCCGAGTGCTTCTCCAACGATTGGAACCTGATGATCAGGGCGTGACGCACCATTGAAACTTGTAATGAAACCGGGGTTTTTTGGTTGGTTCCTCCGGTACCGACGAGGACACAGAAACATCACATCACTTTAACAGAGAAGAGCTGCGCCCGTCCCACAGAATGTTCTGTTACAAACCATTAACTGTCACCAGATAGCCCATAATTTTAACGTGCGTGCGTGCGTGCGTGCGTCTTCACTTCACTGTCAACGTTTTTCTTCTCGTTAGATCATGTGCCCAGTCAGCATGGACTCCAAAGGGCACCATGCTGATGATTGTTTCTGGGTGATCTGCATTAAACTGTCTGACAGGATCGTTTCTCTCTTCTAAACCGTTTGATCAACATTTCTCAAACGGATCTTCCAATATGAAGATGGACAGTTTGTGGAGCCTTTAGTCCTGAAGGAGCGTGCTCAGCTCAGCAGGTGTCTCGAGTGGAAAATAGAACCTGGAGGAAACTGACATTTTTGGGCTCCAAAACAAACCAAGCCGGGCCAGACGCGTCTATGAGCGACTGTAAACGGAGGACTTCCGCCTTTAAAGCATCACCTTTCCTCCCTGCGCTGCAAAATCTATAAAGCAGCAAACTTCCAGCTCCTCCATCAGCACCAAGAAGCGCTGCTGCTTCCATTATGCTGCAAATGTGGACAGTAGAGGAAGCTTCATATTAAGCTTCATATTGAGCTTCATATAAAGCGGCCGCATCAAAAAGCTGAAGTACTTGAACCAAATCTCCCTGCGCGCCGCTAACGTACCTTGGGCTGGTTGAACACCACTCTACCGGGGGGGAGCTCGGCCATCGTGCGGGTCCTGTGGATGCCGGTGATCCTGCCGGTGCGCAGAGAGCCAAAACCCGCAAGCGCGGCGCGCCGGGTTATTATACGCATGAGTCCAGGACACGCCTTTCCACCGCCCAGCTGCAACAAGCGCGCCGCTCGGTGCCCGGACGCCGCTGCCGCGCGGTCAGCGTGCGTGCAAGCGGTGCGGGAGCAGAGAGCTGTGCGGGAAAGTGTGCGTTCTAACGGACAGTATGTCGGGAGGATTAACCTGGCTGGTCGGCAGCAGCTTTGCAGCCATGTGATGAGAGCTTTGCTAATTAATTCTGTCCAAGTGTTGCACAAAAAAGCAACAGCAAGGTGATCTGTGCTGCTCTCACCTCCAAAACATCCCTGAATAACCACAGCTCGCTCCACGGAAGAGGAATTCTGAGAACTCTCACTTTTGTTTGGTTAATTTCGATTCTTGGTGAAGAAGAAGCTGTTTTCATGGTCACGCCAAAGCGGGTGTGTGGGACCAACAGTGACCACCTCATGGAAGAGTTCAGACCAGTTCCAGTCTTGGAATCATAGAGCACCTCCTGAGGTGTTCCTGTCACCCAGGACCAGAGGTATACGCTGGGGTCCTGTGGCAGACAGGAGCCTTAAAAATAAACCCTTATTTTGGGATCTGTTAGAAGGTTTCTAAGTAATCTGTGTACCATCTTCTCCTGAAACTATCTACGTCAGCATGACCATCTTGTGGCTCTTTTGCTTCCACTTCCACAGACAGCTGCAGTTTCGGCAGAACAGCAGAAACCTTTAACATACTTTTATACGTCTGCATGTGACTTTACACTTGACCATCGTGTTCAGAGTCCTTCACCTCCAGTGAAGCTGCAGGTCAGATGTTTCTACGTGTGTCAGTTTCCATGTTGGCAGAGTCCCCGTGGGTGTAATTCAACCAGCAGGGTTCTCTTAAATTGCATCACTGTTCTTTTTTAAGTGTGTTCTCTATAACACAAGACATCACAACAACCTGCTAAATTCATGGGAAGAAATTAAAAAGTGTTGGAACTGAGTAAAAGCCTAAATCAGCAATAAAAATGTGGCATAAGACTCTTAATACATGTGTAATAATCAGGAAAGTGATCGTTTGTTTTTTGTGCAGTTTTGTGGAAGAATTGCATCATAAATTCTGAAAAACAGTTGCGCAATCAACTGAAGAGTTGTTTTTTTTAAAAACCACGCGAGACAGATTTTTTCTTACAGGAAGTGAAATCACCATCGAATATCTGTCTCTTCCCCCGTTAATGTATGTTAAGCTTGAACATAAAAAGATACTCCATTTACCGCCATTTTCCCTAAATTAAATAAATAAATACTGAAGATGACAATATATACAGAATATTTGGCTCATTGCGGGCAATACCCTCTGGCTCGGTGTCATTTATCATTAGACACTAGAGGTCCCTGTAAGACAGTAAAAAACAGCCAGTACGCGGACCACGAACCCGAACTCGTTCTGAAGCTCAGAGACATAATCAGAAGAAGGAAAAATTCCAAATATTAAAAATAGTAAAATCTTGTCTCTTACTGGCCGCAAAGAATATGACTTTAGTTTGAATGTATAAAAAAAGACAAGCTATTACGTGCTGAAGAAGCCAAGTTCATGAATTGGATCCTTGTTGATTATTTGTTTTAACTATTTTTAGGAACTGAAGCCAGAAATGGATGTTTTGTTGATTTTGGTGTGTTTAAAAAGGAAGGCCTCTATTTCTAATTTATGTTTCTGTGAAAAAAAACACCCACAAACACCCTCTTACTCCAGTAGTTATAAGTAGAATTACTTGAAATAGACAAGCTTCATGGCTGCAATTCTCCCCACACCCAGTTCCACTTTCTAATGTAAACTCGTTAACACGGCTGGTGCAAGCAGGTTGTGCTGGATTACAATGGTGTCCAACCACAGGCCCATGGGTTCAATCTCCAGGCATCCAGAACGCTGTCAGCAACAAAATGGTGTCTACAATCTTTTTAAACAACATCTGTATTCGACCCATAAATGAATGAAGCTCAGGTGTTGGAGGACGGACACGCAGAGTCAAAGAGGAAGCTGTCAGCTGCCATTCCTGGCGCTCCAGACTGTGTCCCTGCAGCTCTGGCTGATGTGATTTCATGATGAATAGGTGAGAAGAAGTGTCTGGACCATCGGTTCTCTCTGTGACCTCAACCCTGCGTACGTCAGGAGGTGACCTTTGAGAGTGGTGGCGTTCTTCCCTTCAGCCGCTGGTGTTCCTGTGGCAACACTGTGGGATTTTCACACATCAGGATAGAATGTCCGGAATTCTAGGGAAACATTTTGGCTGTGACTGGAATTACTAGTGTTGTTTGGGGCCGCGTGTGCATGTTTCTCTCAGGTAGCAGCCTCATTTTGGAGCAGATCAACTTTAATACTGGCGATGACAAGCACAGAGACCACGAAGGTGATTGGCCTCTGAACAATCCGCCCTTTCTCTTTCTATTAGTTATTTAATCAAAGGTCCAACTTCAGTCTCTTGGCTCAGAGCTAATTATCATATTTAGTCTCTGGATGAGTGGCCAGAGAAAATCAGCTCAGGTCTAACTTTGATATTTTTGGATATATTTCTACTTTGAATTCAATTTAGGAAGCATATATTATTCCAACAGCTGTAGTGTTTCCTTTGCAGGGTACTTTCATAGGAAACACCTGCACCAGGGTGTGTAGTTTTTCATCATATTCTGTAAATGTTCAACTGTTTCCGTGCACTTTCTGCCCGTATTTTCCCTCCGTGTTGAAGGTCTAAATGAACAGCTCATGTGGAAGTGATTTAGCTGTGATGTTTGATGTTAAAGCCAGAGTTAAGGAATGACATCATCACCTACACGCCTGACTAAAGGAAATCCGCGTCTGTGTGAGAGGATCAACTCAGGGCTGAAGTGTTGAAATGAGAGTCGCACAGAAAGGAGGAAGAGGAAACTGACACGGTAATTCAGGCTGTGATCGTGATTCTGGGTCTTTATTTTTGTGGGTGTGGTGCTGGGATCCAAGGATGGCTGACGTTACAGAACAGAATGTTTTACTGGAATAATGAGGTCAGTTGTAACTCATCAACATCATGCATCAGACTTCCATTTGCACGTGCCGCTTGACTCATGGTTGCAAAGCTGGACCTCTCTGTCCTCTTCACTTTCTCCCAGAAGGAGAAACCGGGGGCTCTGCCAATGACTGGACCATTTGGCCAAAACCTCAGACAAAAAAATGCCAAATGCAACTGGAGCTGCTCGTGTTATGTGTGTGTCAAACATTGTCCTTGGAAAGAGTTTGAGTCTGATGTGTAGCTGTTTCCTCCCGCGCTCTGTTTATTCTGAGACGTGTTCAAATCAGCCTCAGTGAGCTGGTACGGCCCAAACCCACAAACTGGCAGCATTTACCATTGTCTGGACTCACCGAGGTCACAAAAGGGTAATAAAAGAATACAGACAATACTGAGGGGGAAATCAGCTCACTTTAATCAACACCTGTGGTTCCGTGATAATTAGATCCCCACTAAAATGATGAACTTTATGGCTCATAATCAAACCAAGTTCAATCTAACTCTATTTTAGACTTTGGTGTTTTGATGGAAAACCCAAGGGAAGACTTCCACGACAACACCAGGCCGCAGCTGTTGCTCGCGATTACTCAACCTTGAAGGTGTTTTTTGCGCACCTAGTGGCCGCAGATCGAGGGTTGCGGCAGCGTTAATAACCGTAAACTAAATACAACATTTCCCTCTGAGCTCATTTCTTCCCACTTTCCCATTTTAGCTCCACTGTGACAGACGCGATAAAGAAACCGAATCATTCGATACAAAAGCTTATTGGAGTCAGTAATATTTCCCTTTGTTCAAAGATTTTAGCCTAAATTTTAATTTGGTTTAATTTTGGTGATTCTATACATACAGAAACTTTTCAGGAAATTTATATTATATAAATGTGTGTGTGTGTGTGTGTGTGTAGAGAGACGAGAGAGAGAGAGAGAGAGAGAGAAGAGAGAGAGGAGGAGAGAGAGAGGAGAGAGAGAGAGGAGAGATGAGAGAGAGATGAGAGATGAGAGAGAGGGAGGAGAGGAAGAGAGAGAGAGAGGAGAGGGGAGAGAGAGAGAGGTGATGATGAGAGGAGAGCGAGAGAGAAGGGCGATATGTATATAGATATATATAGTTATAATAGAAAAACATGCTTTTGTGTGTTGAGGCTGGAAAGTCTTTGCAGCGATTGGAAATGCCTCTGACATTCTTGGAATTGGGGGAAAACATGTGGCTCAGCTGCCAGGAAGTCCTCGTGTTCAGACAAAACTGGTGCAGCCCATCTACAGCGATCGACCACCTGGAGCCCACATACAGAGTCCCACATTCTTTCCTTTCTTCTCATTCTATTTATAACTGTTGTTACTCACAAGATGTCAGCACCGTCTGCAAACGCCTGATGCTGAAATTCAGAGAATATCCAAAATAATCTCAATTTTCTGTCATAAAGGCCTTTCAAATCAGATAATTAGATCTACATGAGCGGCAGCAACTAACGAGGCTTCAGCTGCAACGTCCACCATCAGCTGTCTGCTGCTGCGTGTGACGTTTCTTTGATTCAGCTGAGGGTGTGTTTCGATTCTGAGTGTTTTGGATCTGGAGCAGCAACATCAAGAATCTTCCTCCAACAGTTGCTGGGCCAGATCTTTGACTCTGATCTTTGGTGATCTCCGGGATCTTGACCTCGACGGCGGCCGTTAGTGTGACGAAGTTGTGCGCTGCTCTCTTTGGTTCACACAGATAAACTTTGCCTTCCACATGGTTACGCCTGCGGAGGGAGAAGCGTCTCAGCGGAGACCCGAGGAGCTGAATGTCTCACAATGGAAGAGATCAGGATGATTCAAGGTCAGGCCAACAACAGACGTGCTGCCTCGACACCACGGCAACCAGCCGGAGGAAACGTTTGATCCAAGTTACACATATAATGAGGGAGCGTTTAGATGGAGGGCTCTTTTCTCTTCAGCTCTCCTTTCTGGGAACACCAGCGTTTTCCCCTGAAGGTGCATTAAAGCGGCAGCCCTGTAAAACAGCGGCGCGATAAGATCAACATATATTGAGACATCGCCACAAAATCCCAGAAGGTTCTTTTCCTTTTGGACGTTTGGGCCTCGTGTATTTTTCCTCCCCTCGGCGAGTCTTAAGCTGTGCAAACTCGGATGGCCACAAGCCTGGAAGAGGAGGGAGGAGGGAGGGAGGGCTGTGTGGGGAGCAGGGAGGAGGAATGCGAAACATTTCAGATGTTGCTCCAGCAGCTGTTTACACTGTCGTCAGCCTGTGCATCAGCGTCCAGACTTTATAAATGTCACAGGAGCGAAAATGAGCAGCGACTGGCTGAGACGGACGAGCTCCATCGGCACCAGCAGACCTCATGGAGCGAGCGTGGAGTGACGGGCTGATGGCGTCGGCTTGTTCTGCTGTGTGTGGTGACACAGGTGAGCCTGATTGCCCTCTGACCCTTTCTCACCTCACTACTAATAATACTCAGGTTCATTTTTTACTGATCGGGGGAACGCCGCTCTCATTTAAAGCTCATTAAATGGTTATTGTTTGTTTATTTGTGGGTCCAACCTCAATTCAATACATTTTTTGCGTATCTCAAAGATAATTGATGGTAATTTGGACAAATCTTCTTTGTGGAAATGTCTTATATTGTATATATTCTTTTTTACACTCCAGAATCGTCATTTTTTTTTTGTGTGGTTCTGTCTGTATGTGAGTTATCTTCAATATCAGCTTCATATTGTGTTAGTTGCTGTACAGTTTTATTTTCCTTAATTTGTAGTTGTCACCAAGGTTTTTTTCTTCTTATTGTCTGTTTAACAAATCGGTAACAAGAAGAATAAGAAATCAAGCAAACCCACAATAGTAGATTATAAGATTCCCATTAGAGCTGCCTGTGTGTGATGGGGGGGGTCAGGACAGTGACCCCATGCTTGTTTGTTTATCTCCATGAGAACGTGCACATGCACGTGCACAGCAAAGTGTGGGTGTGGCGGTAAGGCTTTTGGCTGTGTTTCAGTGCACTTTTTCCTGTAACCTGTCCCCGTGTGTGTTCCCTCCAGGGTGTGCTCCCAGCTGTGTGACAGGCCCTGTCTCTGCCCCACCTCGGCCCCCCAGTGCCCGCCAGGAGTGCCCCTGGTGGCGGATGGCTGCCGGTGCTGCCCGGTGTTGTGCCCGGCAGCTGGGGGAGCCCCTGCAGCCACAGGTTTCCCTGCGACGGCCAGAGAGGCCTGCAGTGCGACTACAGTGCAGTTTCCCGGGGGGGCGCCCGGCGAATGTGTCGGTGAGGTTTCACGTCTGTGTGGGCGGGGCCGACGCTCGGCCCGCATGAGTGCGACAGGCATGTGTTTAAAGTCTGCTCAGCAGAGCACGACAGGCTGCCGGGGGCGAGAAAACACTTGGACTCTGTTTCAAGGACTCGTGTTGACACTTTTCCTGTAACGACTGCTGTCTGGGTGTGATATATTGCAGATACTAGACTTGAGACACAGACGGTTCTCAGTAGTGAGGCCCGGTTCTCATAAAACTGGACCGGCTCAGACAGCGACGCCTGTGTTTTCCACCCTCCTCACCTGGCCTAACTCGTCCACTTCCTGATTACCTTCCCACATCAGTAGGTCAGGGATGTGAAGACAGCTTCTGTTCTGCGTGCACATTTCAGGTCAGGAAGCGCTTGGGCTGCGTGGTCAACGGCGTCACTTACGGCGAGGGCCAGTCCTTCCAGCCCTCCTGTGACACGCTGTTGCCGCTGCAGCGGGGGTGGGGTGGCCTGTGTGCCGGCCTGCCCTCTGGATGTCCGTCGTCCCACCCAAGACTGTCCCAGGACCCACAGCACATTCGGTTACCGGGGAAATGCTGCAAACAGTGGGGTGTGTGAGAACCTGGAGAACACCGTCATTCAGGACGCCATCACAGGTGGGCCCTGTAATCCAGCTCTGCCCGACTGTTTCTACTCATGCTGACAGTGTCCATATTCCCCTTTAAAGTGTGTGTGTTGTGGGGGGGTGCATTTTACAAATGTCTTCCTAGTGGATGTCGTGGTGACGGGCACTATTTCTTGTTTATATGAGATTTGTCATTAGAGGTCATGTCTGGAACATTTTACAGGAGCATTTTTATGCCTCGACTGGGTGGTGTCTGACCAAAGGAACATTCACAGTCTGAATATAACTCATGCTGTTCTGGAAACATCCAAACACTTTTTTTTATTCACAGTCACTGTTCCTGCTTTCATAACAGCTGTGTGAAAATCAAACACAGGAAGACAGACACAGACATTAGAAAAAGGTGTATCTGAAAAAAGTGAAGTTTCAAACATCGACTCAGTCAAACAACCCTGCTGACAGCAGCAGGCAAACATCTCCTGTTTCATTGGTCACTGCCAGAGGTCAGCTGGTTTCAGGACGGAAGCGGGTAGAGTGGGGAGAAATATTTGTTGTTTTGGATTTTACCTCCCAAAAACTGAATTGTGAATTCATACACTGGACCATTTTGGGAAAACAAAAGTTCAAATAATTCCAAAAAACATTTTTTTCTGGGGTGACTGGGATCACTCTGAATGGATTTCTTGGGTCTGGGTAAAATTTGCAAGGAGAAAGTAGCTGCAATTTGAAACATGCTCATCTTTTTATGTTTGACTTCCTCCTTTGTTTTCTTTAGCCACGAGGAAACCGGGTTGTGGCCTTTTCTTCCCGCAATATCATCCCCCTGAACAAACTAGTCCCACCTCCCCCCCACCTGTACGGCGAAGAGCACCCAGTGGAGCCCCTGTTCTCAGAGCTGTGGCGCCGGGGTCTCCACACGGTCTCCAACCAGAACCCCGCCTGCAAGTTGCAAATGGAAATGAGACTTTGCAAAGTGCGGCCTTGCTACACAGTTCACCCAGCCCCCGAAGTGAGCGCTTGTCTTCATTACTGTCATTTCATTAGCCATGACACACTTTAACCTTTGACCTCACCCGTTCTTCTAACATTGCGTGTGTTTTGTGCGTGTCCAGGCAGGGCAGCAGGGGCAGTGTGGGGCCAGCTACACATCGCCAGGCCCCATTCGGCTGGTCCACCAGGGCTGCGTCAGTACTCACGCTTACAGGCTGCGCTACTGCGGCCAGTGCAGCGGCTCCTCCTGCTGTGTACCCTCATCAGACCAGCACTGCTGAGGTGACCTTCCGCTGCCTGGCGGGGGCGCTGATACGGCGGCCCGGTGATGATGATCCACTCGTGTGTTGCCAGCGACAGCTGCCCCTACGGGCCTTTTCGTAACCCAGCACTCGGAGGCTTCAGGCACCTGACAGGCCCGTAGGAGCGGGTTGATGAGGGGACTGAGGCCAGTGACTGAAGGTATTTCAATCAGCACACATTCTGTCACCCAGGCCAACATATTAGAGATACTAAACTGTGAGTGGGGACAATTGCTGACATTTGCTTCATTATTATACACTTGGTCGTTATCGTGACGACAGAAAGGAGAACACCGGCAGTTCATAATCCAGCATTCGCCCCTTTATTGTATCTAGTTCATTCACTTTTACTAATTAAATAATATGCAGTCACCCCTCCCCCCCCCCCCTCCCCCCCCCCACCCCCCATCCTGCTGATCCACTTTAGGTTGTTTCAATCTCCAAGTCAGAGGTGATCATGAAGTAATTTAATAAAATAAAACAAAGTAAATGTACACATGACAGCACTTTTTTTTTTTTTTACCACTAATAATACACATTTTCTAATGATAAGAATTAACAAGTAAGTCAAAGATACACATATAGTAGCATCTGTCAAGGATAGAAAGTGAGTTTAATGTATATGGTAATTTTTAGAGGCCGTGCACTGATAAAAACCTTCAATGCAAGTAAAATCTAAAGTCAGGAGTTAAAATGATATCTAATAGTGTCTAGTTTACACTAACTGGTGTTTCTAGAGTCAGAATATTGATAACTTGTTAATTTTATGACACCAGTCTCTGTGTTGACTGATTTTATTCTCTAATGTGAGCAATGCAACTATTTGTTTGCACAGTTTTGCTTGTGATGATTTGCACTTCTTCGTTACTGTTGTAGATAATTCTGCGCAGATGTCTCCTCTCTATACTGTAGTTGTATGTGTGGTACTATTTCAGACCTGAGTTGTGTTTTGACTTTTTTCATGGTTTCTTTATAAAACCACCTCTCCTATCCATCATGGCGGACCTAAGATCTCCTTTGGTTTTGTCCTAACATCCATATTTGTTTGAGACGATGTTTGATGGTGATGTTATTTGTGTGTGTTTGGAGACGTGAGCCTACTTGAGGGCTGCTAAGAGTTTGAGTTGTTTTGATGGTCTTATTGTTGTGTCAGGACGTTTCAAAGTAAATACATATTAAAAATGTGTTTTTTTGAAGCTTTACACTTGTGGTTTCCTGTCTGTTTTCCTCCATCTGCCTAATCTTTGTGCGATTTTGCCAGATCTTCATGCTTGTTTTGTATTTGAGTCTCAAATTCAGATCAGATTCCTCAGTTTTCCTGGAATCCTGATGTGTTTCCTCTCAATACTGATTTTTATGAAGGATTATGCTGCCACGGTGTCACAGACAGAAAAAATGCAACCAGCTCAGGATCAGTGAACAAATGAGACAACCTTAACGATTTTAAAAATAGTATAAACTAATAAGTGACAAAATAAGGTTCTGAGCACAGGGGCTGTTAACAGAAACAATTTGAAACTCAAATCTATTTCTTCATCTATTCAAAGCAGTTTAAATTAAATGCATGTAGATTTTAAATAGTAGTCCAAGACTTTGTATGTTGGTTGAGGTTCATTCAATCTCATTGTTTCTCAGAATGCTAAACATCACACTTGTACTTTGACTTGATGTTTCTGTTAGTCATCAACACATATCAACTCTTCCGATGTACAGATTGGGTTATTTCCCTTCTGACACATAGAAGCAGGAACAGGAAGTCTTCTCTGCAGCAGCCACACCTCGGGGAGCACGTTTCAGAGCGGAGCTGATCTCTGTCCAGAAGACGATGAATAACAGCTCCTGTCCTCGTGTCAGCTTTAGTTTCACGGGCAAATTCCTGCCTCCTGTTTACATCCTGGTGTTCTTCATCGGTCTGGCGGCTAATGGATGGGGACTAAGATCTCTGCTGAAGAACTGGAAGAACTAGGCAACATCAGCCTATTTGTGCTCAACCTGGGAATTTCAGACGTTCTCTACCTGCTCACGCTTCCATTTCTGGTGGTCTACTACCCCTCATGAGTCGTCGATGGATTTTCGGACAGACATTCTGCAAGATAACAAGATTCTGCTTCAATCTTAATCTGTATGGCAGCATTGGGTTCCTGACGTGCATAAGTGTGTACCGGTAACTGGCTATTGTCCATCCGATGAGAGCGATGGGACGCATCACCTTCACCCACTCTGTGATTATCTCTGTCACCACTTGGCTGTTAGTTGGAATTCAGTGTCTTCCAGATATGTTCTACACCAAAACATCTAAGAGAAACACCGAGAAATGCTTTGATACCACCGATGACGAGTATGTAGAGAGTTACCTAAGTACAGTCTTGGATGGACGTTCATGGGATTCTGCATCCCGCTCCTCATCACACTGGGCTGCTACGGACACGTGCTTGTTGTTCTCTGCCGGAAAAATACCACTGACAAGGTATTAAGACAGAGATGCATGAAGCTGTTGTTCCTCCTGGTTCTTCTTTTTTCTGTTTGTTACATCCCCCTATCACATACTCAAGAACCTCAACCTTTGGTCAAGACTTCAGTTCATTTGGAAGGTGTGCCAAAAATGGTCTAACGGAGTGTACATCGCCCGTCAGCTCAGTCGTGCCCTTGTTTGTTTGAACAGTGCTCTCAACCCTCTGGTTTACCTCCGTGGAGATGAAAACATCCATGGCTCCTCTCAGAAAATGTTTGCAGCCAGCCAGGAACCTACCTACACACAGGCGACAACCCTTTTTACTCGAGGTTCTCCTCCATCAGCCATCTGATACAAGCTTATTTTTATGTGCATCTGCTGCTTTATATCACTGGTGCTTTATCCGTCATACTCAGATGAAATAATAAAACATTCTTAAGGAATCCGTTTCTTCTCTGATAGTACAGGGTGGGGGGGAGGAGGTGCGGAACTTCAATTTAAACGCAAGTGAAACAGAAATGCACAAGGAGTAGCACAAAGTGAGAGATTTAGTGAAAGCGAAATTCTATTCAGCCATGAAAGGAAAACCACAACCGGGGCACAAGCAGCACCTGTCTGGAAGAAGCTGCGCGCAACACCCGCTCCAACGGATCCACTTCTAATAAAAGTCGCTGATTAAACATTATAAGATGTAGATCACAGGATCTTTGAATGGAAAAAAGTGTGTTTTATACATTCATAGATCGTGAGACAAAGTTGGACACCTTGACTTGGAGACAGAACACTGAGGAATTGCACCACACAGTTGTAGTTTTTAAAGAAAGAATTTTATTTCACACTGGATGGACGTGCACATAACCAGCATGGTGTTGTTTCCCAGACTGGTGGGTCTTTCTCCAATGTGTCTCCACACCACCTTCTGAGGAAGGTTGGCAAACGCTGATGCAATGATCTCTGATAACTCAGGGCCAAGATCGCCCAGCAGAGTCCCCAGTGACATGACGACCACCCCGTGCTCACCAGAACTCTGCATACAATCCTCTAAATCTGCTGGAAGAGGCTTAGAAGGTTTGCCTTGAAACCCTCCGATGTAGACCACATTGGGCATGGTAGGACGAGGAAACTCGAATATAAAATCAACTCGCATTAACCAGAGATCAGCTCCCTGCATGAGACACATGACGTTGACATCAGGACCAAAATATTTGTCACACACTGCTTGGTAAGGGGGATTTGACACAAAGTAGTGCATGTAGACCAACATGATATGAGAGATGACATTTTTCATTCTCTGAAAAATGTCCATTTTATCAGACTCATAAAAAAATAATTGGGGAACGTAGGAGAGTGGAGAAGGTGCGATGGCGAAATGTTCATCTCCATTGAAAACCCAGCGAGCATTGAAAACCAGCGGTAGTTGGAGATAGTGCGCCAACAACACTCCACCTGGAAATGCAGGATCTGTCAATAAAAGGTTGTACTCATTGTTTTTCAGAATCGTAATTAGCGTCTCATTCTCAAAGATGTCGATGACCATCTTGGCCACGTCATGCTGATTCTCTCCAATCATTTGGAAAAGGTTTTGATAAAATTTAAAAAAAGCCCAGAGTGAACCTTCCCTCCGCCGGATCTCTATTGACCTCTCTAAGAAAGAGGTCATGAAGTCTTGACTCTCGATGTGATGCGAGTGGTCCTGGGTGATGGTGATGGAGGTGTAGTAGGGCGAGACTTCAGAAATGTACCAGCTGGTGGACGAACGTATGACCGTTATTTCATGGCCCCGAGAGTGAAGCAGCTCCAAGAGGATTTTCATGTTCAGCCAGTGGCTCCCATCTAGAGGGTAAACAAGCACTTTTCCTCCATCACAGGTGGAGGACAGAGCTGCTGAGAAGAACACCAGGAAGGTCAGGACTGGATATGAAGCCATCACTGCCAAGAAGAGGCAAAGGTTATTACAAACAGTAGTAGTAGTAGTAGTAGTCATAAACACCGTGTATCCAATGACTACAAAACAGTATACAATGAATCTGTTGCGAACTGGCTGACTGGTTAGTCCAGACGCTGACCAGGACACGTTACTATTACTTGCTAAGCCAGCAAAAATTGAATACCATTATGTTATTGTGTTTTAAGCATTTCTGATATCATTTCTGATATTCTGATATCAGAAATGCTTAAAACACAATTGTGTTTAGTACATTTGCTTTATCAAAACACATGAACTGCTATAAACATTCACATTCTCTCTGTCTCTCATGCACAAGCTCAAACCCACACACACACCCAGTAGGTATTCTGTGTGCAACGCAGTAACAGAAACAGCAGCCTGTCACAGACGGGTTGATCAGGACCTGAACGCAGGCCAGGGAGCAGGGGCGGCCCACCAGAAGACACGAAGCTGGGGTGGCGCTCCAGGAGACACGAAGCTGGGGTGGCGCTCCAGGAGACACGAAGCTGGGGTGGCGCTCCAGGAGACACGAAGCTGGGGCGGCGCTCCAGGAGACACGAAGCTGGGGCGGCCCTCCAGGAGACACGAAGTTGGGGCGGCCCTCCAGGAGACACAAAGCTGGAGCAGCCCTCCAGTAGACACGAAGCTGGAGCGGCACCCCAGGAAACACAGAACACCAGCACACAACGAGGAAGACGAACAGACACGCTGACAAGACGAACAGAACACCCTCACAAGACAAACAGACACCCTGGCACTGACAGGCAGGCGCACCTTGCTTAAATAGGCAGCATGATGTAAATTGCCTACAGGTGCGCGTGCCAGCAGTGCCAGCTGCCACCGATTGTGCCCCACACCCCCCCCTGCAGGACAACGACCGACACAACCCAGAAACCCTGACAGCAGCCATTAATCAACTTAACACAACAACAAAAATACTCATCTACACTTAAATTGAAACAACTCAAATCGTCACTAAATGCTTCTTTCACAGTCAGTTATTTTTCAGCAACAGCTAGAGTGTGGAAATAATAGTTACCTGTGAACCACGAGGACCAGGACACTGTCAATAGGCTTGTTCAGCCACCAGTGATCTAATACTGAGCTGTGCCTGCGTTTATGGGCCAAGATTATAATGTTCCTTGTTCCCTCACTGGAACGCAGAAGCACCATCTACAGACGAGGCCGCCAAAATAAGATTCCACATCCACAATTGTGATGATGAAATACACGTGGCGTGCACATTTGCTACGTAATCTTTCTGGACCCTTTACAGCCCTGATTTAAGAGGTATCTGGACATCTCGAACTAAACCAGCAAACAATGGTCATTCTAGAGTCTGAGAAAGGTCACCTGCCTGGCCTGTGTAGTGTCTGTTGGGGTTAGTCAGTGTCTTTCAGGTCAGTCAACGTGGGTCAAGTTCTATGTTAGCCGCAGTTTTGGCTGACGTGTTTTAGACGGGTCACTTGTGTGAAGTGGGAAAGATGGTCTACTCAGCCTCCTCCCCTTGTCTCTAGGTGGAGGTTTTCCACAGAAATAAGCTCAAATGGGACACCGGTTAGGAATGAACCCACTGGTGGTTTTTCTGAGATAGTGGGTCCTTTCTGTTTAATACCTGATCACTGGATCACATAGTCTTCTATTTGACCCTTGTCTCACCAGGTGGATTACTTTATCAACTCTGACATGACCCATGTTGTGATGTAGGTATGTTGGCACAGTTGGCCTCAGTTTACTGGGAAGGACCTGCTGGTTGTCTTTTCTTGATCATGCAGATTCTGTCCTCTCCTCCTCAATGTCATGACCTTACAGACGGAAGCATCCTCTTCCTGGGCAACTCTAAAGTCATCTGGGTTGATGGTGGGAACGGTCACAGGTGGATCATTGTCACCCGAGAGGTGCAGCCATCCATGGCACGTCCTTTTCCCCTACAGCTTTCTTCCTCTGGCTAAGTTACTAACGATCTTCTTAGAGCTTCAGATCATGGACTGGTTTCTCTGCTGGTTCTGTTGGACCTCAGTGCAGCTGATAGATCAGATAGATACCAGTTTGCTCATGTCCATGGCATTCCCTCTTCATACAGTAGGGTTAGCCATGGAGTTCCACAAGATTCTTCACCTGGACCAATCCTTTTCACCTTGTACATGCTCCCCTTAGGAAACATTATTCAGCAGCATGGAATAAGTTTTTATTGTTATGCTGATGACACTCAGCTATATTTATCCATTAAACCAGAGGAGACAGAGTCGTTAGTGAAGCTTTAGAACTGACAAAAAGTCTTGGATGTCTTCAAATTTCCTTGTCCTTAATTCCGGCAAAACTGAGGTCAAGGCTCTCCTGCTCCTCCTCACCAAGTAGATCAGTGATGTTATTTCTTGTGTAGTTTTCCTGCCCCTACCTCCGACCCTGCTGACCTACTCAGATCTACTGGCAGTTTATTATAATTATTATAATTAATGTATTTCATTGATCTCTGCCTATTCTCTCCTCTACCTGTCCTCCCCCCTTCTCCTCTCTCTCTACCCAGCTGGCCATCAGCAGGAGGGTCCCCCTTCACGAGCCTGGTCCTGCTCAAGGTTTTTCTTTGCCACTGTTGCTTGTTGGGGGTCAGGCCCTGGGATTCTAGAAAGCGCCTAGAGACAATTTTGATTGATTGATTGATTGATTGATTGATATGGTGGAAATTACAGTACATTGGGGTAGAGTTTCAGTGTAGTACTCTATGTGACCCTGGAGCTTTACTGGATACCTTGACAGCGGACACATGACAGCACTTTTTTTTTTTAACCACTAATAATACACACATTTTTTAATAATAGGAATTAACAGTAAGCCAAAGATACACATATGGTAGCATGTGTCAAGGATAGAAGTGAGTTTAATTATATGGTAATTTTAGAGGCCGTGCACTGATAAAAACCTTCAATTGCAAGTAAAATCTAAAAGTCAGGAGTTAAAATGATATCTAATAGTGTCTAGTTTACACTAACTGGCTGTTTCTAGAGTCAGAAATGTTTGATAACTTGTTAATTTTATGACACCAGTCTCTGTGTTGACTGATTTTATTCTCTAATGTGAGCAATGGCAACTATTTGTTTACACAGTTTGCTTGTGATGATTTTGCACTTCTTCGTTTACTGTTGTAGATAATTCTGCGCAGATGTCTCCTCTCTATACTGTAGTTGTATGTGTGGTACTATTTCAGACCTGAGTTGGTTTCATGGTTTCTTATTATAAAACCACCTCTCCTATCCATCATGGCGGACCTAAGATCTCCTTTGGTTTTGGTCCTAACATCCATATTTGTTGAGACGATGTTATTTGTGTGTGTTTGGAGACGTGAGCCTACTTGAGGGCTGCTAAGAGTTTGAGTTGTTTTGATGGTCTTGTGTCAGGACGTTTCAAAGTAAATACATATTAAAATGTGTTTGTTTGAAGCTTTACATCGTGGTTTCTGTCTGTTTTCCTCCATCTGCCTAATCTTCGTGCTGATCTTTGCCAGATCTTCATGCTTGTTTTGTATTTGAGTCTCAAATTCAGATCAGATTCCTCAGTTTTCCTGGAATCCTGATGTGTTTCCTCTCAATACTGATTTTTATGAGGGATTATGCTGCCACGGTGTCACAGACAGAAAAATGCAACCAGCTCAGTATCAGTGAACAAATGAGACAACCTTAACGATTTTAAAAATAGTATAAACTAATAAGTGACAAAATAAGGTTCTGAGCACAGGGGCTGCGAACAGAAACAATTGAAACTCAAATCTATTTCTTCAATCTATTCAAAGCAGTTTTAAATTAAATGCATGTAGATTTTAATAGTAGTCCAAGACTTGTATGTTGGTTGAGGTTCATTCAATCTCATTGTTTCTCAGAATGCTAAACATCACATTTGTACTTTGACTTGATGTTTCTGTTAGTCATCAACACAAATCAACTCTTCCAATGTACAGATTTGGTTATTTCCCTTCTGTCACATCTGTTAAAATATGTTTATAGCACAACCTGGTAAACGACTGTAAAAATAACCGCACATACTGTATTTATTAAGTTATCCTCACTTGCTGCTTCTTTTGCACTTCTGGTTAGATGCTTTAACTGCATTTTGTTGCTCTGTACCTGTACATGTGCAATAACAATAAAGTTGATCTAATCTTATCTAATCTATTAAAAAAAAGCAGGAGAAGGAAGTCTTCTCTGCAGTATGCAGCCACACCTCGGGGAGCACGTTTGCATAGCGGAGCTGATCTCTGTCCAGAAGACAATGAATAACAGCTCCTGTCCTCGTGTCAGCTTTAGTTTCACGGGCAAATTCCTGCCTCCTGTTTACATCCTGGTGTTCTTCATCGGTCTGGCGGCTAATGGATGGGGACTAAGATCTCTGCTGAAGAACTGGAAGAACTGGGCATCATCAGGCATATTTGTGCTCAACCTGGGAATTCAGACGTTTCTCTACCTGCTCACGCTTCCATTTCTGGTGGTCTACTACCTATGAGTCGTCGATGGATTTTCGGGACAGACATTCTGCAAGATAACAAGATTCTGCTTCAATCTTAATCTGTATGGCAGCATTGGGTTCCTGACGTGCATAAGTGTGTACCGGTACCTGGCTATTGTCCATCCGATGAGAGCGATGGGACGCATCACCTTCACCCACTCTGTGATTATCTCTGTCACCACTTGGCTGTTAGTTGGAATTCAGTGTCTTCCAGATATGTTCTACACCAAAACATTTAAGAGAAACACTGAGAAATGCTTTGATACCACCGATGACGAGTATGTAGAGAGTTACCTAAAGTACAGTCTTGGATGGACGTTCATGGGATTCTGCATCCCGCTCCTCATCACACTGGGCTGCTACGGACACGTGCTTGTTGTTCTCTGCCGGAAAAAACACCACTGACAAGGTATTAAAACAGAGATGTATGAAGCTGCTGTTCCTCCTGGTTCTTCTTTTTTCTGTTTGTTACATCCCCTATCACATACTCAAGAACCTCAACCTTTGGTCAAGACTTCAGTTCATTTGGAAGGTGTGCCCAAACTGGTCTAATGGAGTGTACATCGCCCATCAGCTCAGTCGTGGCCTTGTTTGTTTGAACAGTGCTCTCAACCCTCTGGTTTACCTCCGTGGAGATGAAAACATCCTGGCTCCTCTCAGAAAATGTTTGCAGCCAGCTCAGGAACCTGCCACACAGGCGACACCCCTTTTTACTCGAGGTTCTCCTCCATCAGCCGTCTGATACAAGCTTATTTTTTATGTGCACCTGCTGCTTTATATCACTGTTGCTTTCATCCGTCATACTCAGATGAAATAATAAAACATTCTTAAGGAATCCGTTTCTCTCTGATAGTACAGGGTGGTGGGGAGGAGGTGCGGAACTTCAATTTAAACGCAAGTGAAACAGAAATGCACGAGGTGTTAGGAGTGGTTGTATCAGGACCCGAAAGCAGGCAGGACACAGTGGCGTATCGTTCCGAGAAGCTTTATTAAAGTTTGTAGAACTCAAAAAGAGGCGTGGAGACCACGACTCGGTGCTTAATCAAAACAGGGAACGTAAACTTACGACACAAGCAGTCCATGAAGGATTAAGAAAAAACAACAATCCGATAACGGGTTCAAAAGTTATCCACGAAGGAAACAGTCTCACAAAAGTCCAGGAGGGTACAGCCGGGGTTTTCCGAAAACGACAAAACACGCCAACGCTGGCCAACCGTGAGAACAGTCCATAAATAGGTGGCTTGATTACGATAGTCTGCAGGTGCGCCAGTCCCCGGCACCACCTGTGGCTGAGGCATGGCTCCACCACGCCCCCCCGCAGGAGAAAACCCTGCAAAAGAGTTCCCAGAAACTGGGAACCTGACACGAGTAGTAGTACAAAGTGAGAGATTTAGTGAAAGCAAAATTCTATTCAGTCAGAAAGGAAAACCACAACCGGGGCACAAACAGTACCTGTCTGGAACAAGCTGCGTGCAACACCCGCTCCAATGGATCCACTTCTAATAAAAGTCGCTGATTAAACATTATAAGATGTAGATCACAGGATCTTTGAATGGAAAAAAGTGTGTTTTATACATTCATAGATGTGAGACAAAGTTGGACACCTTGACTTGGAGACAGAACACTGAGGAATTGCACCACAGTTGTAGTTTTTAAAGAAAGAATTTTATTTCACACTGGATGGACGCGCACATTGCTGACAAATGGCGAAAAGTCTTAAGCTCATCAGTGAAATGTTTAGCACATATTCAACAACCATTTAACTAATATTCTATCACCAACCCTTTTTCTCCAATAAGGCTTCAGTATTATTTGCACACCTCAACACTCCTGCAGTTGACCTGGTTTGGTCGGTTGTAACCCATAAAAAGAAACAAGGCAACAACTCTAGCTTGCGTGAGGGGGAAGCAGAGCTTACAGTGAATGCATAATCAATTTCACATGAAGTTACCACTGGTAGAGCAACAACGCTCCACTTTATTCAACCAAAATGAAGTGGGAAGATTCAAGCTGGCTAAATCCTACAGCTAGCTTTGCAGCCTTCAAAAGAAATGGATATTAAGTTACAACCTAAATTTAGAAGGTTGAACAAGGTTCATACACCTGTTTTCTCATGAACTGATCTATTCTTTCTTAGATTTTGCTGGTGATTTTGTCGCTCTAATGAGAGCTCTGATGACACATCGGCAGGAGACCCAAACTAATGACATGAGTATCAAGCCACAGGCTGCGAAGACGGCCATCACGTCCAGACAGTGATAGGCGTACCACGGTAACTTGTAGGACTCTGTACGCAGGTGTGAGGCGCCCTTGTGCCTCATGACAAACTCCATCCAGAAGAGGGCGCTGTCTATGGGTTTCATTGGTTTGTCATGGTGAAGCTGTGACAGCTTCTGTATTTTCTCTTTGTATGCCTTCGTAGGATCGAGAATATTCTTCAGAGTATTGGTCAGAGTCTCAACATCCAACGTTGTGACATCGACCATCTCAGCAGCCCCCCGTGCCTTCATACGTACAAAATTATCAATCTGGTCAAAGATGAGAGGAAGGCCCAGGATCGGGACCCCATGGTAGATGGCCTCATAAATACCGTTATAGCCCCCATGCGACATAAAAAGTTTGGTTTTCGGGTGACCTAAGATATCATTTTGAGGCAGCCATTTAACCAGCATGGTGTTGTTTCCCAGGCTGGTGGGTCTTTCTCCAATGTGTCTCCACACCACCTTCTGAGGAAGGTTGGCAAACGCTGATGCAATGATCTCTGATAACTCAGGGCCAAGATCGCCCAGCAGAGTCCCCAGTGACATGACGACCACCCCGTGCTCACCAGAACTCTGCATAAAATCCTCTAAATCTGCTGGAAGAGGCTTAGAAGGTTTGCCTTGAAACCCTCCGATGTAGACCACATTGGGCATGGTAGGATGAGGAAACTCGAATATAAAATCAGATCGTATAACCAGAGATCAGCTCCCTGCATGAGAGACATGACGTTGACATCGGCACCAAAATATTTGTCACACACTGCTTGGTAGGGGGATTTACAACAAAGTAGTGCATGTAGACCAACATCATATGAGAGATGACATTTTTCATTCTCTGAAAAAAAGTCATTTTATCAGAGTTATAAGAAAATAATTGGGGAACGTAGGAGAGTGGAGAAGGTGCGATGGCGAAGTGTGCCTCGCCGCTGAAAGCCCAGCGAGCACTGAGCACCGTTGGAAGCTGGAGATAGTGCGCTAACAACACTCCCCCTAGAAATGCAGGATCCAACAGCATGAAATCGTATTCAGTTTTCTTTAGCTTCATAATTAGCATCTCATTCTCAAAGATGTCGATGACCATCTTGGCCACGTTTTGCTGACTTTCCTCTAAAATAGTGAAAAGGTTTTGATAAAATTCAAAAAAAGCCCAGAGTGAACCTTCTCTCCGCCGGATCTCTATTGACCTCTTTAAGAAAGAGGTCATGAAGTCTTGACCCTCGATGTGATGTGAGTGGTCCTGGGCGATGGTAATGGAGGTGTAGTATGGCGAGACTTCAGAAATGTACCAGCTGGTGGACGAACGTATTACCGTTATTTCATGGCCCCGAGAGTGAAGCAGCTCCAAGAGGATTTTCATGTTCAGCCAGTGGCTCCCATCTAGAGGGTAAACAAGCACTTTTCCTCCATCACAGGTGGAGGACAGAGCTGCTGAGAAGAACACCAGGAAGGTCAGGACTGGATATGAAGCCATCACTGCCAAGAAGAGGCAAAGGCTATTACAAATCATCTCATCATTATTATTATTATTATTATTATTATTATTATTATTATTATTATTATTATTAGTAGTAGTAGTAGTAGTAGTAGTAGTAGTCATAAACACCGTGTATCCAACGACTACAAACAGTATACAATGAATCTGTTGCGAACTGGCTGACTGGTTAGTCCGGACGCTGACCAGGACACGTTACTATTACTTGCTAAGCCAGCAAAAATTGAATACCATTATGTTATTGTGTTTTAAGCATTTCTGATATCATTTCTGATATTCTGATATCAGAAATGCTTAAAACACAATTGTGTTTAGTACATTTGCTTTATCAAAAACACATGAACTGCTATAACATTCACATTCTCTCTGTCTCTCATGCACAAGCTCAAACCCACACACACACCCAGTAGGTATTCTGTGTGCAACGCAGTAACAGAAACAGTAGCCTGTCCACAGACGGGTTGATCAGGACCTGAACGCAGGCCAGGGAGCAGGGGCGGCCCACCAGAAGACACGAAGCTGGGGTGGCGCTCCAGGAGACACGAAGTTGGGGCGGCCCTCCAGGAGACACGGAGCTGGAGCGGCACCCCAGGAGACACGAAGCTGGAGCAGCACCCCAGGAAACACAGAAACACCAGCACACAACGAGGAGGACGAACAGACACGCTGACAAGACGAACAGAACACCCTCACAAGACAAACAGACACCCTGGCACTGACAGGCAGGCGCACCTTGCTTAAATAGGCAGCATGATGTAAATTGCCTACAGGTGCGCGTGCCAGCAGTGCCAGCTGCCACCGATTTGTGCCCCACACCCCCCCCTGCAGGACAACGACCGACACAACCCAGAAACCCTGACAGCAGCCATTAATCAACTTAACACAACAACAAAATACTCATCTACACTTAAATTGAAACAACTCAAATCGTCACTAAACGCTTCTTTCACAGTCAGTTATTTTTCAGCAACAGCTAGAGTGTGGAAATAATAGTTACCTGTGAACCACGAGGACCAGGACACTGTCAATAAGGCTTGTTCAGCCACCAGTGATCTAATACTGAGCTGTGCCTGCGTTTATGGGGCCAAGATTATAATGTTCCTTGTTCCCTCACTGGAACGCAGAAGCACCATCTACAGACGAGGCCGCCAAAATAAGATTCCACATCCACAATTGTGATGATGAAATACACGTGGCGTGCACATTTGCTACGTAAATCTTTCTGGACCCTTACAGCCCTGATTTAAGAGGTATCTGGACATCTCGAACTAAACCAGCAAACAATGGTCATTCTAGAGTCTGAGAAAGGTCACCTGCCTGGCCTGTGTAGTGTCTGTTGGGGTTAGTCAGTGTCTTTCAGGTCAGTCAACGTGGGTCAAGTTCTATGTTAGCCGCAGTTTTGGCTGACGTGTTTTTAGACGGGTCACTTGTGTGAAGTGGGAAAGATGGTCTACTCAGCTCCTCCCCTTGTCTCTAGGTGGAGGTTTTCCACAGAAATAAGCTCAAATGGGACACCGGTTAGGAATGAACCCACTGGTGGTTTTTCTGAGATAGTGGGTCCTTTCTGTTTAATACCTGATCACTGGATCACATAGTCTTCTATTTGACCCTTGTCTCACCAGGTGGATTACTTTATCAACTCTGACATGACCCATGTTGTGATGTAGGTATTTGGCACAGTTGGCCTCAGTTACTGGGAAGGACCTGCTGGTTGTCTTTTTCTTTATCATGCAGATTCTGTCCTCTCCTCCTCGATGTCATGACCTTTACAGACGGAAGCATCCTCTTCCTGGGCAACTCTGAAGTCATCTGGGGTGAAGGTGGGAACGGTCACAGGTGGATCATTGTCACCCCGAGAGGTGCAGCCATCCATGGCACGTCCTTTCCCCCTCCAGCTTTCTTCCTCTGGCTAAGTTACTAATGATCTTCTTAGAGCTTTAGATCATGGACTGGTTTCTCTGCTGGTTCTGTTGGACCTCAGTGCAGCTGATAGATCAGATAGATACCAGTTTGCTCATGTCCATGGCATTCCCTCTTCATACAGTAGGGTTAGCCATGGAGTTCCACAAGATTCTTCACCTGGACCAATCCTTTTCACCTTGTACATGCTCCCCTTAGGAAACATTATTCAGCAGCATGGAATAAGTTTTCATTGTTATGCTGATGACACTCAGCTATATTTATCCATTAAACCAGAGGAGACCGAGTCGTTAGTGAAGCTAGTGAAGTCTTGGATGTCTTCAAATTTCCTTGTCCTTAATTCCGGCAAAACTGAGGTCAAGGCTCTCCTGCTCCTCCTCACCAAGTAGATCAGTGATGTTATTTCTTGTGTAGTTTCCTGCCACTACCTCCGACCTGCTGACCCACTCAGTTCTACTGGCAGTTATTATTATAATTAATGTATTTCATTGATCTCTGCCTATTCTCTCCTCTACCTGTCCTCCCCCCTTCTCCTCTCTCTCTACCCAGCTGGCCATCAGCAGGAGGGTCCCCCTTCACGAGCCTGGTCCTGCTCAAGGTTTTTCTTTGCCACTGTTGCTTGTTGGGGGTCAGGCCCTGGGATTCTAGAAAGCGCCTAGAGACAATTCTGATTGATTGATTGATTGATTGATTGATTGATTGATTGATTGATTAATTGATTGATTAATTGATTGATTGATATGGTGGAAATTACAGTACACTGAGGTAGAGTTTCAGTGTAGTACTCTATGTGACCCTGGAGCTTTACTGGATACCTTGACAGGCGGACACATGACAGCACTTTTTTTTTTTTACCACTAATAATACACATTTTTTAATAATAGGAATTAACAAGTAAGCCAAAGATACACATATGGTAGCATGTGTCAAGGATAGAAGTGAGTTTAATGTATATGGTAATTTTAGAGGCCGTGCACTGATAAAAACCTTCAATTGCAAGTAAATCTAAAGTCAGGAGTTAAAATGATATCTAATAGTGTCTAGTTTACACTAACTGGTGTTTCTAGAGTCAGAAATGTTTGATAACTTGTTAATTTTATGACACCAGTCTCTGTGTTGACTGATTTTATTCTCTAATGTGAGCAATGCAACTATTTGTTTACACAGTTTTGCTTGTGATGATTTTGCACTTCTTCGTTTACTGTTGTAGATAATTCTGCGCAGATGTCTCCTCTCTATACTGTAGTTGTATGTGTGGTACTATTTCAGACCTGAGTTGGTTTCATGGTTTCTTTATAAAACCACCTCTCCTATCCATCATGGCGGACCTAAGATCTCCTTTGGTTTTGGTCCTAACATCCATATTTGTTTGAGACGATGTTTGATGGTGATGTTATTTGTGTGTGTTTGGAGACGTGAGCCTACTTGAGGGCTGCTAAGAGTTTGAGTTGTTTTGATGGTCTTATTGTTGTGTCAGGACGTTTCAAAGTAAATACATATTAAAAATGTGTTTTTTTGAAGCTTTACACTTGTGGTTTCCTGTCTGTTTTCCTTCATCTGCCTAATCTTCGTGCTGATTTTTGCCAGATCTTCATGCTTGTTTTGTATTGAGTCTCAAATTCAGATCAGATTCTTCAGTTTTTCCTGGAATCCTGATGTGTTTCCTCTCAATACTGATTTTTATGAGGGATTATGCTGCTACGGTGTCACAGGACAGAAAAATGCAACCAGCTCAGTATCAGTGAACAAATGAGACAACCTTAACGATTTTAAAAATAGTATAAAGTAAGAAGTGACAAAATAAGGTTCTGAGCACAGGGGCTGTTAACAGAAACAATTTGAAACTCAAATCTATTTCTTCATCTATTCAAAGCAGTTTTAAATTAAATGCATGTAGATTTTAAATAGTAGTCCAAGACTTTATATGTTGGTTGAGGTTCATTCAATCTCATTGTTTCTCAGAATGCTAAACATCACACTTGTACTTTGACTCGATGTTTCTGTTAGTCATCAACACATATCAACTCTTTCCGATGTACAGATTTGGGTTATTTCCCTTCTGACACATAAAAGCATTAAAACAGGAAGTCTTCTCTGCAGCAGCCACACCTCGGGGAGCACGTTTGCATAGCGGAGCTGATCTCTGTCCAGAAGACAATGAATAACAGCTTCTGTCCTCCTGTCAGCTTTAGTTTCTCGGGCAAATTCCTGCCTCCTGTTTACATCCTGGTGTTCTTCATCGGTCTGGCGGCTAATGGATGGGGACTAAGATCTCTGCTGAAGAACTGGAAGAAACTGGGCAACATCAGCATATTTGTGCTCAACCTGGGAATTTCAGACGTTCTCTACCTGCTCACGGTTCCATTTCTGGTGGTCTACTACCTCAATGAGGAGTCGATGGATTTTCGGACAGACATTCTGCAAGATAACAAGATTCTGCTTCAATCTTAATCTGTATGGCAGCATTGGGTTCCTGACGTGCATAAGTGTGTACCGGTACCTGGCTATTGTCCATCCGATGAGAGCGATGGGACGCATCACCTTCACCCACTCTGTGATTATCTCTGTCACCACTTGGCTGTTAGTTGGAATTCAGTGTCTTCCAGATATGTTCTACACCAAAACATCTAAGAGAAACACCGAGAAATGCTTTGATACCACCGATGACGAGTATGTAGAGAGTTACCTAAAGTACAGTCTTGGATGGACGTTCATGGGATTCTGCATCCCGCTCCTCATCACACTGGGCTGCTACGGACACGTGCTTGTTGTTCTCTGCCGGAAAAATACCACTGACAAGGTATTAAGACAGAGATGCATGAAGCTGTTGTTTCCTCCTGGTTCTTCTTTTTTCTGTTTGTTACATCCCCTATCACATACTCAAGAACCTCAGCCTTTGGTCAAGACTTCTGTTCATTTGGAAGGTGTGCCAAAAATGGTCTAACGGAGTGTACATCGCCCGTCAGCTCAGTCGTGGCCTTGTTTGTTTGAACAGTGCTCTCAACCCTCTGGTTTACCTCCGTGGAGATGAAACATCCTGGCTCCTCTCAGAAAATGTTTGCAGCCAGCTCAGGAACCTGCCACACAGGCAACAACCCTTTTTACTCGAGGTTCTCCTCCATCAGCCATCTGATACAAGCTTATTTTTTATGTGCATCTGCTGCTTTATATCACTGGTGCTTTCATCCGTCATACTCAGATGAAATAATAAAACATTCTTAAGGAATCCGTTTCTTCTCTGATAGTACAGGGTGGTGGGGAGGAGGTGCGGAACTTCAATTTAAACGCAAGTGAAACAGAAATGCACGAGGAGTAGTACAAAGTGAGAGATTTAGTGAAAGCGAAATTCTATTCAGCCGTGAAAGGAAAACCACAACCGGGGCACAAGCAGCACCTGTCTGGAAGAAGCTGCGTGCAACACCCGCTCCAACGGATCCACTTCTAATGAAAGTTGCGGATTATTAACATTATAAGATGTAGATCACAGGATCTTTGAATGGAAAAAAGTGTGTTTTATACATTCATAGATAGTGAGACAAAGTTGGACACCTTGACTTGGAGACAGAACACTGAGGAATTGCACCACAGTTGTAGTTTTTAAAGAAAGAATTTTATTTCACACTGGATGGACGTGCACGTTGCTGACAAATGGCGAAAAGTCTTAAGCTCATCAGCGAAATGTTTAGCACATATTCAACAACCATTTAACTAATATTCTATCACCAACCCTTTTTGTCCAATAAGGCTTCAGTATTATTTGCACACCTCAACACTCCTGCAGTTGACCTGGTTTGGTCGGTTGTAACCCATAAAAAGAAACAAGGCAACAACTCTAGCTTGCGTGAGGGGGAAGCAGAGCTTACAGTGAATGCATAATCAATTTCACATGAAGTTGCCACTGGTAGAGCAACAACGCTCCACTTTTATTCAACCAAAATGAAGTGGGAAGATTCAAGCTGGCTAAATCCTACAGCTAGCTTTGCAGCCTTCAAAAGAAATGGATTAAAGTTACAACCTAAATTTAGAAGGTTGAACAAGGTTCATACACCTGTTTTCTCATGAACTGATCTATTCTTTCTTAGATTTTGCTGGTGATTTTGTCGCTCTAATGAGAGCTCTGATGACACATCGGCAGGAGACCCAAACTAATGACATGAGTATCAAGCCACAGGCTGCGAAGACGGCCATCACGTCCAGACAGTGATAGGCGTACCACGGTAACTTGTAGGACTCTGTACGCAGGTTGTGAGGCGCCCTTGTGCCTCATGACAAACTCCATCCAGAAGAGGGCGCTGTCTGTGGGTTTCATTGGTTTGTCATGGTGAAGTTTGTGACAGCTTCTGTATTTTCTCTTTGTATGCCTTCGTAGCATTGAGAATATTCTTCAAAGTATTGGTCAGAGTCTCAACATCCAACGTTGTGACATCGACCATCTCAGCAGCCCCCCGCGCCTTCATGCGTACAAAATTATCAATCTGGTCAAAGATGAGAGGAAGGCCCAGGATCGGGACCCCATGGTAGATGGCCTCATAAATACCGTTAGTGCCCCCATGCGACATAAAAAGTTTGGTTTTCGGGTGACCTAAGATATCATTTTGAGGCAGCCATTTAACAAGCATGGTGTTGTTTCCCAGACTGGTGGGTCTTTCTCCGATGTGTCTCCACACCACCTTCTGAGGAAGGTTGGCAAACGCTGATGCAATGATCTCTGATAACTCAGGGCCAAGATCGCCCAGCAGAGTCCCCAGTGACATGACGACCACCCCGTGCTCACCAGAACTCTGCATAAAATCCTCTAAATCTGCTGGAAGAGGCTTAGAAGGTTTGCCCTGAAACCCTCCGATGTAGACCACATTGGGCATGGTAGGACGAGGAAACTCGAATATAAAATCAACTCGCATTAACCAGAGATCAGCTCCCTGCATGAGAGACATGACGTTGACATCGGGACCAAAATATTTGTCACACACTGCTTGGTAAGGGGGATTTGACACAAAGTAGTGCATGTAGACCAACATGATATGAGAGATGACATTTTTCATTCTCTGAAAAAAGTCCATTTTATCAGAGTTATAAGAAAATAATTGGGGAACGTAGGAGAGTGGAGAAGGTGCGATGACGAAATGTCCATCTCCATTGAAAACCCAGCGAGCATTGAAAACCAGCGGTAGTTGGAGATAGTGCGCTAACAACACTCCACCTGGAAATGCAGGATCTGTCAATAAAAGGTTATACTCATTGTTTTTCAGAATCGTAATTAGCGTCTCATTCTCAAAGATGTCGATGACCATCTTGGCCACGTCATGCTGATTCTCTCCAACCATCTGGAAAAGGTTTTGATAAAATTCAAAAAAGCCCAGAGTGAACCTTCTCTCCGCCGAATTTCTATTGACCTCTTTAAGAAAGAGGTCATGAAGTCTTGACTCTCGATGTGATGTGAGTGGTCCTGGGCGATGGTGATGGAGGTGTAGTAGGGCGAGACTTCAGAAATGTACCAGCTGGTGGACGAACGTATGACCGTTATTTCATGGCCCCGAGAGTGAAGCAGCTCCAAGAGGATTTTCATGTTCAGCCAGTGGCTCCCATCTAGAGGGTAAACAAGCACTTTTCCTCCATCACAGGTGGAGGACAGAGCTGCTGAGAAGAACACCAGGAAGGTCAGGACTGGATATGAAGCCATCACTGCCAAAAAGAGGCAAAGGCTATTACAAACATACGGACCAGTTATTCTATTATTGTTATTGTTATTATTATTATTATTGTTATTATTATTATTATTAATAGTAGTAGTAGTTGTAGTAGTAGTAGTAGTAGTATTCATAAACACCGTGTATCCAATGACTACAGAACGTATACAACGAATCTGTTGCGAACTGGCTGACCGGTTAGTCCGGACGCTGACCAGGACACGTTACTATTACTTGCTAAGCCAGCAAAAATTGAATACCGCTATGTTATTGTGTTTTAAGCACAATAGCACAATTGTGTTTAGTACATTTGCTTTATCAAAAACACATGAACTGCTATAACATTCACATTCTCTCTGTCTCTCATGCACAAGCATTCTCAAACCCACACACACCCAGTAGGTATTCTGTGTGCAACGCAAGGTAACAGAAACAGCAGCCATTAATCAACTTAACACAACAACAAAAATACTCATCTACACTTAAATTGAAACAACTCAAATCGTCACTAAATGCTTCTTTCACAGTCAGTTATTTTTCAGCAACAGCTAGAGTGTGGAAATAATAGTTACCTGTGAACCACGAGGACCAGGACACTGTCAATAAGGCTTGTTCAGCCACCAGTGATCTAATATTGAGCTGTGCCTGCGTTTATGGGGCCAAGATTATAATGTTCCTTGTTCCCTCACTGGGACGCAGAAGCACCATCTACAGACGAGGCCGCCAAAATAAGATTCCACATCCACAATTGTGATGATGAAAAATACGTGGCGTGCACGTTTGCTACGTAAATCTTTCTGGACCCTCTACAGCCCTGATTTAAGAGGTCTCTGGACATCTAGAACTAAACCAGCAAACAATGGTCATTCTAGAGTCTGAGAAAGGTCACCTGCCTGGCCTGTGTAGTGTCTGTTGGGGTTAGTCAGTGTCTTTCAGGTCAGTCAACGTGGGTCAAGTTCTATGTTAGCCGCAGTTTTGGCTGATGTGTTTTTAGACGGGTCACTTGTGTGAAGTGGGAAAGATGGTCTACCAAGCCTCCTCCCCTTGTCTCTAGGTGGAGGTTTTCCACAGAAATAAGCTCAAATGGGACACCAGTTAGGAATGAACCCACTGGTGGTTTTTCTGGGATAGTGGGTCCTTTCTGTTAAATACCTGATCACTGGATCACATAGTCTTCTATTTGACCCTCGTCTCACCAGGTGGATTGCTTTATCAACTCTGACATGACCCATGTTGTGATGTAGGTATTTGGCACAGTTGGCCTCAGTTTACTGGGAAGGACCTGCTGGTTGTCTTCTGCTCAGATACCAGTCTCCTTGTTTTGGCTGCTATTTGTCTTTTTCTTTATCATGCAGATTCTGTCCTCTCCTCCTCGATGTCATGACCTTACAGACGGAAGCATCCTCTTCCTGGGCAATTCTAAAGTCATCTGGGGTGAAGGTGGGAACGGTCACAGGTGGATCATTGTCACCCCGAGAGGTGCAGCCATCCATGGCACGTCCTTTCCCCCTCCAGCTTTCTTCCTCTGGCTAAGTTACTAATGATCTTCTTAGAGCTTTAGATCATGGACTGGTTTCTCTGCTGGTTCTGTTGGACCTCAGTGCAGCTGATAGATCAGATAGTTACCAGTTTGCTCATGTCCACGGCATTCCCTCTTCATACAGTAGGGTTAGACATGGAGTTCCACAAGATTCTTCACCTGGACCAATCCTTTTCACCTTGTAAATGCTCCACTTAGAAAACATTATTCAGCAGCATGGAATAAATTTTCATTGTTATGCTGATGACACTCAGCTATATTTATCCATTAAACCAGAGGAGACAGAGACGTTAGTGAAGCTTTAGAACTGACAAAAAGTCTTGGATGTCTTCAAATTTCCTTGTCCTTAATTCAGGAAAAACTGAGGTCAAGGCTCTCCTCTCCTCCTCACAAAGTAGATCAGTGATGTTATTTCTTGTGTAGTTTTCCTGCCCCTACCTCCGACCCTGCTGACCCACTCAGATTTACTGGCAGTTTATTATAATTAATATAATTAATGTATTTCATTGATCTCTGCCTATTCTCTCCTCTACCTGTCCTCCCCCCTTCTCCTCTCTCTCTACCCAGCCGGCCAGCAGCAGGAGGGTCCCCCTACATGAGCCTGGTCCTGCTCAAGGTTTCCTCCTGTTAAAGAGGAGTATTTCTTTGCCACTGTTGCTTGTTGGGGGTCAGGCCCTAGGATTCTGGAAAGCACCTAGAGACAATTTTGAATGATTGATTGATTGACTGATTGATTGATTGATATGGTGGAAATTACAGTACATTGGGGTAGAGTTTAAGTGTAGTCCTCTATGTGACCCTGGAGCTTTACTGGATACCTTGACAGCGGACATAGTCATTTGTCTTGTTTGGCCTGTATTTTGTGGTGAAGTGGAACTCTGCTGACTGACTAAAAGGCGCAGTCTCAGTTACGGGTGCTATATCTGTATTTAAAACATACATAAGGCCCACCGTATTTTTAGGCACATGCTAAAACATACATGAGAAAATGACAACGGAAGTAAAACAATGAGTTTCGACACATTTACTGTATTGAACAAAATATTCATTCTCTATTCATTCTCTCCACAAAACCATCAAAGTTTTCATCTTCTGTATCTGAATTAAACAGCTGCGCTATTTCAATGTCCAACATCCCGAATTCCTCTTCATCATCTGAATCAGACTCAGCGACCGGTACCTCTTCAGCGTTGATGCCAGCTTTTGTGAAAGCTCTTAAGATACATGAAGACGGTATCAGAGCCCATGCGTCTACAATCCACCCGCATTTGGTGGCATAACTTGCCCGCCGCTGCCTCATAGTCTTTGTGAAGGAGTGTTCACCTTCCGTCATCCAGCGCTCTGTCCGTTTCCATGGCAGCCGAGAACCACAGTGAACGACGACTTCTCGTGCCCCGTTGTGCATATCGCAACCGTGCTGCTCCCTTTTTTTCTCCACTGTGTGGGTCATAGGGATGTCAAAAGTCAGAGGGATCTCATCCATGTTGGTGACGTGGCTGGTCGCGGTTATCTTGTCGTGGCAGATGGCCGCCCTCTCCTGGTAATCCGCGGGCAGCCGCTGCGCAACAGTTGTCCTTGCGCGTATGGAGAGATGCCGCCTCCTCATAAAGCAAAAACACTAAGATTGCCACATATTCGATGGCCTGCAGTTTAAAGTAAGCTTCATACGCGTCTCGCTTGATCGGCACCATTTTAGGGGTTCCTTACGCATAGGTGTGCCGCTAATCGATGGGCGGATCGTTTACCGTAGTGCACCTACCAAAGGCGCACAGCAGATTGGAACTCAGTCCACACACAAGGTGCTCCATATTATAAGGCGCACCGTCGATTTTTGAGAAAATCTATAGTCGTGAAAATACGGTAAAGCATTGGTGGAACACAAAACTCGAGACATTGGGAATGATGTCAATAAAGGAATAAAGACAAATGAAGCAAGAGCAACTGAACTGAAGGCAGACTACTATGAAGTGCATGAGAGGAAGAATTTAATGATGCATCTGTGAGACTGCGAGAACAATCAGGGAAGTGAGCGCTAAGATGCGAGAACCTGAAATAAGCTTCAGACCCGGACAGCTGCTTCCTGTCTACATATCCTGGAGAAGATCAACCACACTGTTTTTCACAGAGTCATTTGTAAATCAAACGTAAATAAAGTGCACCAATGGCTTCAGCGACACAACATAACGTCTGTGCCTTCGGTAGGTCTCATTACTGAGCTCTTCAGATAAATTAGCAAGGCAAAGTAAAAAATGAGGAAGAGCTTCGCAAGGTTTACAAAATGCACAATACAAAATAACAGACACAAACAAGAACTACACAGTGAAATGAAGTCATATCTACACTCACGGCATGGTATTTATATTCTGAACAGTTCCGTGATCTGAAACTGCCTTAAAGGCTTTTAAAAAATGTAGAATTGAATCCCTCCATTTGAGCCCCCCCCCTTCCTCACCTCCATCTCCCCCACCTTGTCATGTTTCCCTGCTCAAAATGTCCAACAGGGAGCACGTTGACATAATTTACTGCTTTAGCTCATGTAAGCTAATGGTAATCAACACACATGTGTCGTAGGAGCTTGTCTAAGGGTCATAATTCCTGCCAGGCATCATTTATCTCTCTATCATTTATTTATCCATCCTGTGAGGTGATATCCCAGCTCATGAGCAAATCAAAGGAAACAAACGATTGTCATTTAAATACAGGCCTGGCCTACTCAATAGATGTCACCCTTTGGATTGTCATTAAACATAAATCCCAATAGTCTACCTTATGCAAACGTTATGGAAAATATTGAACTTTATCCTAATATCAACCAGAGTAACTTATTATGTGCATAAACGGTTTCTCCTGTGTGCAGCAGAAACCAGTTTGTATTATTGTAATGATGATTTACCAGCAGCACCAACTCGTGTGAATAACATTAACATCGTCTTTGCTTTTAATTCAAAGGTTGTTTTTCTTTTCCAAAGGTGCGTTCAGAGTCCTAATGCAAACACAAATGCAATGCACGGCATGACTTGCAGTTCACACAGAATATTGATAAAATATTATGTTTAACAAGGGTAAGACAACAAATCATATACTACGACGAAATGAGGACCTGTTAAATGATGTTATTTGTCTGTGAATGGTAGATTAGCTTCATATCTTTAACGTATGCCACAGTCACAACTACAAGGATGAAGAGAAGGAAGAAAAAACAATAAATGAGGAAATGGAAGTAAACAAGAAAAAGAACACACATCATAGTGGTTTTTAATCAGACAAAGGTGATAGGACACACAGAGGAAATGCATGAATCAGAGCCTTTCTACAGCAGGTTAGCTGCAGCAGTTAAATGATGCCAAGTGGAAAGTAAACAGCAGCTGGTTCTGCTCGAGAGGAAAACTGCTCAACGGGATTTTATTACATTATAAACATCTAAAAACTGAGCACAAACTAAAACGTCTTCTTACCTCAGACTCTGTGATTTCACCCTCTGGCCAGAACCCCCCTGAATGTCCAGAGTTGTCAAACATCAGCTAAAACAGAAGTCAATGTATAACCGTGTCCCTGAGTGAGCTGAGGCACCCTGCTGAGAGCTCGTAATCAGGCTTCTTTCCCTCCACTCAGATTTGTTCCTGTCGTCAGGCTCGTCATCACATTACCAAAGGAATGTTTGACCTACAATAACAAGCCTAATGCACCAGCTTCACTGCTGACTTCTTTACATCCACATTTTACCTAATTTGTATGTTTTTAAAAAGTAAATCACGTCCTGCTGTGAACAAGTGTGTGTATCGTTCTTCCTAATCAAAGAACAGACTGACGGCTTTTTAATACTTGTAATTCACGAGGGGAAAACCTTGATTTGTCAGTTATAGACAAATATTAACCTTTTTTCTTCTTGATTCTTCTTGAAAAGTGAATGAAAGATGTTTTTGCTGTTTTTCCTTTACATGTTATCAGCCAAACCTGTAAAAGCAAGAAAGAGAAATAGGTTCAAATATGCAAAAGTGAGGCTTTGAACATGAACATGAGGTTCTTTGTTGAAGGTGGAGACTTTCGAACAATAGACTGAGGGATTATCTCCATTTTCTCCCTCCAGAAAATGCTGAATCATGGGTGTTGGGCACAGCAGTTCTGTCCACCACAAAAATGAAAAACATATGGCAGCAGTGGTAAATGAACAGCTAAGACAAGCGTACACAATATTGGGTTCAATCATTAACTTGTAAACCTGCCTCGCGTTCTTAAACAGTGAATGAAAGATGTTTTTGCTGTTTTTCCTTTACATGTTATCAGCCAAACCTGTAAAAGCAAGAAAGAGAAATAGGTTCAAATATGCAAAAGTGAGGCTTTGAACTTGAACATGAGGTTCTTTGTTGAAGGTGGAGACTTTCGAACAATAGACTGAGGGATTATCTCCATTTTCTCCCTCCAGAAAATGCTGAATCATGGGTGTTGGGCACAGCAGTTCTGTCCACCGCAAAAATGAAAAACATATGGCAGCAGTGGTAAATGAACAGTTAAGACAAACTTACACAATATTGGTTCAATCATTAATCATTTTTTGTGTGTGTGTTTCTGTGCTCTGTGCCTCTCCTCTCCCTCTCCTCTCCCCCTCCTTCTCCTCTCCCTCTCCTCTTCTTTCCTCTCCTCTTTCCCCTCCTCCTCCTTCTCCTCTCCTCTACCTCCCCTTCACTCTACTTCTCCTCTCCTCTACCCCTCTCCTCTCCTACCTATCCTATCCTCTACCTGTCCTCCCCCTTCTCCTCTCTCTTTACCCAGCCGGCCATCAGCAGGAGGGTCCCCCTACATGAGCCTGGTCCTGCTCAAGGTTTCTTCCTGTTAAAGGGGAGTTTTTCCTTGCCACTGTTGCTTGTCTGGGGTCAGGCCCTGGGATTCTGGAAAGCGCCTTGAAACAATTTTGATTGTATAAGACGCTATATAAATAAAGATTGATTGATTGATTGATTGATTGATTAACTTGTAAACCTGCCTCGTGTTCTTGACTCAAAGGAACGTGGAAATGTCTGGCTGTTGTCAAGCGGTTCGGTCCAATCGCTGGTTCTGTTGAGCATCTCCCTCAGTCATCAGATCAGTCATGCTCCTGTATGTTTCTACAGTTTAATAAGAGTACAGCTTTGTTAGAAGAGTCTATAGGGTGTATTTTATACAATAGTGTATATTATAACCTAGCATTTCAACTATACATGCAATGTAAGAAACTTCCATCCATCATCTATCCATCCACCAATCCATCATCCATCCACCCATCCATCCATCCATCCATCCATCCATCCATCCATCCATCTTCTCCCGTTTAGCTCGTACCCATTGGCAGGGGTAGCAGCCTGAGCAGGAACGCCCAGATTCTCGGGACACTTGCTCTAGCTCCTCAGGAAGTATTGGACAGTCACGCCAGCGTTTCCCAGGTCTTCCCTGGGGTCTCCTCCTGGTGGGACAGCCTGAAACAGGCATCCAGGAGGCACCTGATTCAAATGCTCCTCTTGATGTGCAACGGTTCCACTACGAGCTCGTCCCAAGCGTTAGAGCTCCTCACCCTATCTCTAAGGGAGCGTCCTACCACTGTGCAGAGGAAACCTTCTTCATCCACCTGTATCATCCATCTTGTTATTTCATTCGCAACCCAACGTACCTGACCATAGGTGAGGGAAGTAGCATGTATGTGTGTGTGCGTCCTCATGTTTACCACATATATAGTGTCAAAAACATCATTCTACTAGCAAACATACTTGTGTGTATCCTACTCATTCCTGTTGTATCAGTCCAACCAAAGAGGCATGGCTCAACCACAACATGTTTTATTCAGAGACTCATGTCTTTCAGATTCAGCTATGATAGTACTGAGATCATCATTGCATGTCCTTGAAGGAAGAGCAAGATAAGAATGGCAGCTTGATAAGCATCTTCCAAGAGTAAGGTCCAGCAGAGAGTCAAGTGGACTGTTGAGAGACACTAAAGGACATTCCCCTCCTCTCCTGTACCAGTCTAAGGGTACTTGACCTGAAGGTTCTCATCCATGCAGGTTATAGTAATCCATTGGGAGCCAACTGGACAGTCCAGCTGAGTGTCCACATGACCTGAATGGATTACTATGACCTGGTGAATGAGAACCTTTGTGGACATATCAGATTAAACATTTGCACACATTTTGTAGGTGTAAAAAGTTCTGATGGGGAAACACGAGTGGGTAACTGCCTCATGTCTTTCTTGGTTCAGTTCTGACAAAAGGATTTACACAATGTCAAGAGAAAAATTAGTGTAAAACAGAAGGCAACAAGGAAGCGTTTTCTTTGAAGACCTCTATTAACAGAGATATCAATTCAGACAGATGTTAGATGTACATATTACATACATATTATCATAAAACATTTTAAAAATTTGATGGTACAAACACAAGTGTCTCTCTTGGTTTTCTCTATGAACTGGTAAACCCAAGCCCACACACCAACTAAACTGGTGCTCTTCTTTCTGATATAGGATTCACATCTACCTCTCTGTCCCTTTATCATGATTTCTACCGTAATCCTAAACTGTAGGCGACAACCTAAATTTATCATTGATCTATTCTTTCTTAGATTTTGCTACAATAACAAGCCTAATGCACCACCTTCACTGCTGACTTCTTTACATCCACATTTTACCTAATTTGTATGTTTTTAAAAAGTAAATCACTCCCCGCTGTGAACAAGTGTGTCTATCGTTCTTCCTAATCAAAGGACAGACTGACGGCTTTTTAATACTTGTAATTCACGAGGGGAAAACCTTGATTTGTCAGTTATAGACAAATATTAACCTTTATTCTTTCTTAGATTTTGCTGGTGATTTTGTCGCTCTAATGACAGCTCTGATGACACATCGGCAGGAGACCCAAAATAATGACATCAGTATCAAGCCACAGGCTGCGAAGACGGCCATCACGTCCAGACAGTGATAGGCGTACCACGGTAACTTGTAGGACTCTGTACGCAGGTGTGAGGCGCCCTTGTGCCTCATGACAAACTCCATCCAGAAGAGGGCACTGTCTGTGGGTTTCATTGGTTTGTCATGGTGAAGTTGTGACAGCTTCTGTATTTTCTCTTTGTATGCCTTCGTAGGATCGAGAATATTCTTCAGAGTATTGGTCAGAGACTCAACATCCAACGTTGTGACATCGACCATCTCAGCAGCCCCCCGCGCCTTCATGCGTACAAAATTATCAATCTGGCCAAAGATGAGAGGAAGGCCCAGGATCGGGACCCCATGGTAGATGGCCTCATAAATACCGTTAGTGCCCCCATGCGACATAAAAAGTTTGGTTTTCGGGTGACCTAAGATATCATTTTGAGGCAGCCATTTAACCAGCATGGTGTTGTTTCCCAGACTGGTGGGTCTTTCTCCGATGTGTCTCCACACCACCTTCTGAGGAAGGTTGGCAAACGCTGATGCAATGATCTCTGATAACTCAGGGCCAAGATCGCCCAGCAGAGTCCCCAGTGACATGACGACCACCCCGTGCTCACCAGAACTCTGCATAAAATCCTCTAAATCTGCTGGAAGAGGCTTAGAAGGTTTGCCCTGAAACCCTCCGATGTAGACCACATTGGGCATGGTAGGACGAGGAAACTCGAATATAAAATCAGTTCTTATTAACCACAGATCAGCTCCCTGCATGAGAGACATGACGTCGACATCGGGACCAAAATATTTGTCACACACTGCTTGGTAAGGGGGATTTACAACAAAGTAGTGCATGTAGACCAACATCATATGAGAGATGACATTTTTCATTCTCTGAAAAAAGTCCATTGTATCAGAGTTGTAAGACAACAACTGGGGAACGTAGGAGAGCGGAGAAGGTGCGATGGCGAAGTGTGCCTCGCCGCTGAAAGCCCAGCGAGCACTGAGCACCGTTGGAAGCTGGAGATAGTGCGCTAACAACACTCCACCTGGAAATGCAGGATCCAACAGCATGAAATCGTATTCAGTTTTCTTTAGCTTCATAATTAGCGTCTCATTCTCAAAGATGTTGATGACCATCTTGGCCACGTCTTGCTGGCTTTCCTCTAACATATTGAAAAGGTTTTGATAAAATTCAATAAAAGCCCAGAGTGAACCTTCTCTCCGCCGGATCTCCATTGACCTCTTTAAGAAAGAGGTCATGAAGTCTTGACTCTCGATGTGATGTGAGTGGTCCTGGGCGATGGTGATGGAGGTGTAGTAGGGCGAGACTTCAGAAATGTACCAGCTGGTGGACGAACGTATGACCGTTATTTCATGGCCCCGAGAGTGAAGCAGCTCCAAGAGGATTTTCATGTTCAGCCAGTGGCTCCCATCTACAGGGTAAACAAGCACTTTTCCTCCATCACAGGTGGAGGACAGAGCTGCTGAGAAGAACACCAGGAAGGTCAGGACTGGATATGAAGCCATCACTGCCAAGAAGAGGCAAATATTATGATTATAATTATTATTAAACACTGTGTGTCCAATGACTACAAAACAGTAAACATTGAGTCTGTTTCGAACAGGTTTAGTCCGGACACTGACTACGACACGTTACTATGGCTGAGTTTTAGTCCGGACACTGACCAAGACACGTTACTATGGCTAAGGTTTAGTCCGGACACTAACTAGGACACGTTACTATGGCTAAGGTTTAGTCCGGACACTGACCAGGACACGTTACTATTGCTTGCTAAGCCAGCAAAAAATGAATACTGAACATATCAGAAATACTTAAAATACAATAACACAATTGTGTTTAATACATTTGCTTTATCAAACATACATGAACTGCTATAACATTCACATACACCAAAAATACTCATCCACACTTACATTGAATCAACTCAAATTGTCACTAAACGCTTCTTTCACAGTCAGTTATTTTTCAGCAACAGCTAGAGTGTGGAAATAATAGTTACCTGTGAACCACGAGGACCAGGACACTGTCAATAAGGCTTGTTCAGCCACCAGTGATCTAATATTGAGCTGTGCCTGCGTTTATGGGGCCAAGATTATAATGTTCCTTGATCCCTCACATCTACAGACAAGGCCGTCAAATAAGATTCCACATCCACAATTGTGATGATGAAATACACGTGGCGTGCACGTTTGCTACGTAAATCTTTCTGGACCCTCTACAGCCCTGATTTAAGAGGTCTCTGGACATCTCGAACTAAACCAGCAAACAATGGTCATTCTAGAGTCTGAGAAAGGTCACCTGCCTGGCCTGTGTAGTGTCTGTTGGGGTTAGTCAGTGTCTTTCAGGTCAGTCAACGTGGGTCAAGTTCTATGTTAGCCGCAGTTTTGGCTGATGTGTTTTTAGACGGGTCACTTGTGTGAAGTGGGAAAGATGGTCTACCAAGCCTCCTCCCCTTGTCTCTAGGTGGAGGTTTTCCACAGAAATAAGCTCAAATGGGACACCAGTTAGGAATGAACCCACTGGTGGTTTTTCTGGGATAGTGGGTCCTTTCTGTTAAATACCTGATCACTGGATCACATAGTCTTCTATTTGACCCTCGTCTCACCAGGTGGATTGCTTTATCAACTCTGACATGACCCATGTTGTGATGTAGGTATTTGGCACAGTTGGCCTCAGTTTACTGGGAAGGACCTGCTGGTTGTCTTCTGCTCAGATACCAGTCTCCTTGTTTTGGCTGCTATTTGTCTTTTTCTTTATCATGCAGATTCTGTCCTCTCCTCCTCGATGTCATGACCTTACAGACGGAAGCATCCTCTTCCTGGGCAACTCTAAAGTCGTCTGGGGTGAAGGTGGGAACGGTCACAGGTGGATCATTGTCACCCCGAGAGGTGCAGCCATCCATGGCACGTTCTTTCCCCCTACAGCTTTCTTCCCCTGGCTAAGTTACTAATGATCTTCTTAGAGCTTTAGATCATGGACTGGTTTCTCTGCTGGTTCTGTTGGACCTCAGTGCAGCTGATAGATCAGATAGATACCAGTTTGCTCATGTCCACGGCATTCCCTCTTCATACAGTAGGGTTAGACATGGAGTTCCACAAGTTTCTTCACCTGGACCAATCCTTTTCACCTTGTAAATGCTCCACTTAGAAAACATTATTCAGCAGCATGGAATAAATTTTCATTGTTATGCTGATGACACTCAGCTATATTTATCCATTAAACCAGAGGAGACAGAGACGTTAGTGAAGCTTTAGAACTGACAAAAAGTCTTGGATGTCTTCAAATTTCCTTGTCCTTAATTCAGGAAAAACTGAGGTCAAGGCTCTCCTCTCCTCCTCACAAAGTAGATCAGTGATGTTATTTCTTGTGTAGTTTTCCTGCCCCTACCTCCGACCCTGCTGACCCACTCAGATTTACTGGCAGTTTATTATAATTAATATAGTTAATGTATTTCATTGATCTCTGCCTATTCTCTCCTCTACCTGTCCTCCCCCCTTCTCCTCTCTCTCTACCCAGCCAGCCATCAGCAGGAGGGTCCCCCTACATGAGCCTGGTCCTGCTCAAGGTTTCCTCCTGTTAAAGAGGAGTTTTTCTTTGCCACTGTTGCTTGTTGGGGGTCAGGCCCTGGGATTCTGGAAAGCGCCTAGAGACCATTTTGATTGATTGATTTATTGATCGGTTGATCGATTGATTGATTGGTTGGTTGATTGATTGATTGATATGGTGGAAATTACATTGGGGTAGAGTTTCAGTGTAGTCCTCTATGTGACCCTGGAGCTTTAATGGATACCTTGACAGTGTATCAGCGGACATAGTCATTTGTCTTGTTTATTATTTTGTGGTGAAGTGGAACTCTGCTGACTGACCCACCCAGCGATGTCCCACAATGCTGAGTTTGGCTTTGCTTAAATCAGAAGTACACAGTGAACGTAGGTGCATAGTAGAGATAACCCCGGAATCAAAGCTAGAACCTCGAGCTTGCCTCGAGTGTAGATGGCAAATCTGATAATCAGATGTGTTCTGAAACCATAAGTAATGATACGTTGTTTACAGCCCTGCTGATAGAGCTCAGACACCAGATATTTATTGGATGTGTCAGTATTTATCACAAAGGTCAAAATAAAATCTGGGTATGCAAAGATGACTCTCACTGGACAGGTTTGTCAGGCCAGATTTTGTGACTTTTCTTTTGGATGTGATGTTAATACCTTTATTGGGTCTCTGGTTGGACTCATTAGGATGCTCTGTGAGTTATTCTCCCACATGTTTCCAGGTCTCTATCTGAATGCAGGCAACCTATGTATGAGCTGACACTTCCTTGGAATCTGATGCCATGTTCCCACTACCCCTTTCAGATCCTCTATATAGTCATGAAATTTCAAGATATGGAGAACAGCATTTATCCCTCATGCCGGGAAGGGTGCCCTCCAACATTTACTGAAAGGCAACTGTGGCATTAGTAAGGCGAAATTGGAGGTGAAGACACTCATACGGGCCCCGGAGGGTACTGAGAGCGGTCAGGTACCTGGAAATCTTATGGGCAAATCTCTGGTGGTAAGCAGCAGTGATATAATACTGAGCCGTGCATGTGCGGAGCCAAGATGATTGGCTTCCTTGTTCACAGGAAGTTTACTTTATCCCCGTTAACCTAAAGAGAACAAAATAGAGATGTTCCCGTGTCAGGACCTGAAGGTCCACGAAGAGGTTGGACTCAAAATCAGACTAACAACGCAGAGTTTCATGAGTTTTGAGAAAAGCATTGGTGGAACACAAAACTCGAGACATTGGGAATGATGTCATTAAAGGAATAAAGACAAATGAAGCAAGAGCAACTGAACTGAAGGCAGACTACTATGAAGTGCATGAGAGGAAGAATTGAATGATGCATCTGTGAGACTGCGATAACAATCAGGGAAGTGAGCGCTAGACGCGAGAACCTGAAATAAGCTTCAGACCCGGACATCTACTTCCTGTCTACATATCCTGGAGAAGATCAACCACACTGTTTTTCACAGAGTCATTTGTAAATCAAACGTAAATAAAGTGCACCAATGGCTTCAGCGACACAACATAACGTCTGTGCCTTCGGTAGGTCTCATTACTGAGCTCTTCAGATAAATTAGCAAGGCAAAGTAAAAAATGAGGAAGAGCTTCGCAAGGTTTACAAAATGCACAATACAAAATAGCAGACAGAAACAAGAACTACACAGTGAAATGAAGTCATATCTACACTCACGGCATGGTATTTATATTCTGACCAGTTCCGTGATCTGAAACTGTCTTAAAATATATGCGGTAATTGAATCCCTCCATTCAAGCCCACCCTCACCCTCCACCTCCTCACCCCCAACTCCCCCACCTCGTCATGTCTCAAAGGTTTCTCCTGTGTGCAGCAGAAACCAGTTTGTATTATTGTAATGATGATTTACCAGCAGCACCAGCTCGTGTGAATAACATTAACATCGTCTTTGCTTTTAATTCAAAGGTTGTTTTTCTTTTCCAAAGGTGCGTTCAGAGTCCTAACGCAAACACATAAATGCAATGCACGGCATGACTTGCAGTTCACACAGAATATTGATAAAATATTATGTTTAACAAGGGTAAGACAACAAATCATGTACTAAGACTAAATGAGAACCTGTTAAATCATGTTATTTGTCTATGAATGGTAGATTAGCTTCATATCTTTAACGTATGTCACAGTCACAACTACGAGGATGAAGAGAAGGAAGAAAAACAAAATAAATGAGGAAATGGAAGTAAACAAGAAAAAGAACACGTCATAGTGGTTTTTAATCAGACAAAGGTGATAGGACACACAGAGGAAATGCATGAATCAGAGCCTTTCTACAGCAGGTTAGCTGCAGCAGTTAAACGATGCCAAGTGGAAAGTAAACAGCAGCTGGTTCTGCTAGAGAGGAAAACTGCTCAACGGGATTTTATTACATTATAAACATCTAAAAACTGAGCACAAACTAAAACGTCTTCTTACCTCAGACTCTGTGATTTCACCCTCTGGCCAGAACCCCCCTGAATGTCCAGAGTTGTCAAACATCAGCTAAAACAGAAGTCAATGTATAACCGTGTCCCTGAGTGAGCTGAGGCACCCTGCTGAGAGCTCGTAATCAGGCTTCTTTCCCTCCACTCAGATTTGTTCCTGTCGTCAGGCTCGTCATCACATTACCAAAGGAATGTTTGACCTACAATAACAAGCCTAATGCACCACCTTCACTGCTGACTTCTTTACATCCACATTTTACCTAATTTGTATGTTTTTAAAAAGTAAATCACTCCCCGCTGTGAACAAGTGTGTGTATCGTTCTTCCTAATCAAAGGACTGACTGATGGCTTTTTAACACTTGTAATTCACGAGGGGAAAACCTTGATTTGTCAGTTATAGACAAATATTAACCTTTATTCTTTCTTAGATTTTGCTGGTGATTTTGTCGCTCTAATGACAGCTCTGATGACACATCGGCAGGAGACCCAAACTAATGACATGAGTATCAAGCCATAGGCTGCGAAGACGGCCATCACGTCCAGACAGTGATAGGCGTACCACGGTAACTTGTAGGACTCTGTACGCAGGTGTGAGGCGCCCTTGTGCCTCATGACAAACTCCATCCAGAAGAGGGCGCTGTCTATGGGTTTCATTGGTTTGTCATGGTGAAGCTGTGACAGCTTCTGTATTTTCTCTTTGTATGCCTTCGTAGGATCGAGAATATTCTTCAGAGTATTGGTCAGAGACTCAACATCCAACGTTGTGACATCGACCATCTCAGCAGCCCCCCGCGCCTTCATGCGTACAAAATTATCAATCTGGTCAAAGATGAGAGGAAGGCCCAGGATCGGGACCCCATGGTAGATGGCCTCATAAATACCGTTAGTGCCCCCATGCGACATAAAAAGTTTGGTTTTCGGGTGACCTAAGATATCATTTTGAGGCAGCCATTTAACCAGCATGGTGTTGTTTCCCAGGCTGGTGGGTCTTTCTCCAATGTGTCTCCACACCACCTTCTGAGGAAGGTTGGCAAACGCTGATGCAATGATCTCTGATAACTCAGGGCCAAGATCGCCCAGCAGAGTCCCCAGTGACATGACGACCACCCCGTGCTCACCAGAGCTCTGCATAAAATCCTCTAAATCTGCTGGAAGAGGCTTAGAAGGTTTGCCCTGAAACCCTCCGATGTAGACCACATTGGGCATGGTAGGACGAGGAAACTCGAATATAAAATCAGTTCTTATTAACCAGAGATCAGCTCCCTGCATGAGAGACATGACGTTGACATCGGCACCAAAATATTTGTCACACACTGCTTGGTAAGGGGGATTTACAACAAAGTAGTGCATGTAGATCAACATCATATGAGAGATGACATTTTTCATTCTCTGAAAAAAGTCCATTGTATCAGAGTTGTAAGACAACACCTGGGGAACGTAGGAGAGCGGAGAAGGTGCGATGATAGAGTGTGCCTCGCCGCTGAAAGCCCAGCGAGCACTGAGCACCGTTGGAAGCTGGAGATAGTGCGCTAACAACACTCCACCTGGAAATGCAGGATCCAACAGCATGAAATCGTATTCAGTTTTCTTTAGCTTCATAATTAGCGTCTCATTCTCAAAGATGTCGATGACCATCTTGGCCACGTCTTGCTGACTTTCTTCTAACATATTGAAAAGGTTTTGATAAAATTCAAAAAAAGCCCAGAGTGAACCTTCTCTCCGCCGAATCTCTATTGACCTCTTTAAGAAAGAGGTCATGAAGTCTTGACTCTCGATGTGATGTGAGTGGTCCTGGGCGATGGTGATGGAGGTGTAGTAGGGCGAGACTTCAGAAATGTACCAGCTGGTGGATGAACGTATGACCGTTATTTCATGGCCCCGAGAGTGAAGCAGCTCCAAGAGGATTTTCATGTTCAGCCAGTGGCTCCCATCTAGAGGGTAAACAAGCACTTTTCCTCCATCACAGGTGGAGGACAGAGCTGCTGAGAAGAACACCAGGAAGGTCAGGACTGGATATGAAGCCATCTGTGGAGACGCAGATCAACAGACACATGAGCCTGGTAAATACCTTCAGCATCACCATCAATATCCCAGAAATCAACCCTTCATTTTATTCTTTCAGCTTTGGTTCATTTCATTTTTAAAGATTGTGCAGGGGAGAATTGTGAAGGTGGGGCCTGGTCCAGCTGAGAGGAAGCTGCTTCCATAGATTAGGAGGGACTTACAAAAGTAGCTGGTTGGCTGAACCCACTGATACTAAAAGTTGGAAATATGAAAAAGTACAGGAATCAACTTAAATGTAGATTTTGGAATCATCTGCATAGAAATGCTTTTTTTCTTTTCCATTTTAGACCCAGTGGAAGATGATAGAGGTGAAACACAGGTGAAGCAGGAGATTTGGCTTCGGGGTTTCAAAAACCTCGCCAGGGCTGCCCTTTGTCACCAATTCTGTTCATAATTTTTATGGACAGAATTTCTAGGTGCAGTCATGGTGTTGAGGGGATCCAGTTTGGTGACCTCAGGATCGCGTCTCTGCTTTTTGCGGATGATGTGGTCCTGTTGGCTTCATCGGCCCGTGACCTCCAACTATCACTGGATCGGTTCGCCGCCGCCTGTGAAGCGGCTGGGATGAGAATCAGCACCTCCAAATCCGAGGCCATGGTTCTCAACCGGAAAAAGGTGGAGTGCCTTCTCCGGGTAAAGGAGGAGATCCTGCCCCAAGTGGAGGAGTTGTTCACGAGTGAGGGAAGAATGGAGCGGGAGATCGACAGGCGGATCGGTGCGGCGTCCACAGTAATGCGGACTCTGCACCGGTCCGTTGTGGTGAAGAGAGAGCTGAGCCGAAAGGCGAAGCTCTCGATTTACCGGTCGATCTTCGTTCCTACCCTCACCTATGGTCATGAGCTTTGGGTAATGACCGAAAGAACAAGATCACGGGTACAAGCGGCTGAAATGAGCTTCCTCCGTAGGGTGGCTGGGCTCTCCCTTAGAGATAGGGTGAGAAGCTCTGCCATCCGGGAGGAGCTCGGAGTAGAGTCGCTGCTCCTCCGCGTTGAGAGGAGCCAGATGGGGTGGCTTGGGCATCTAGTCAGGATGCCCCCTGGACGCCTCCCTGGTGAGGTGTTCAGGGCATGTCCCTCCGGTAGGAGACCCCCGGGGAGACCCAGGACACGTTGGAGAGACTATGTCTCTCGACTGGCCTGGGAACACCTGGGGATCCCTCCGGATGAGCTGGAGGAGGTAGCTGGGGAGAGGGAAGTCTGGGCTTCTCTCCTTAGGCTGCTGCCCCCGCGACCCGACCCCGGATAAGCGGCAGAGAATGGATGGATGGATGGGTTTCAAAAACAACTGACTAAAACACAACCATGAAAACAACAACGAAGGAAGGAGGTGAACATGGAAGGGTTGAGGGTTGGGGTTGAAGCTGAGGCTGAGGTGGTTGCTGCAGCTCTGTGTCCGTGAACAAGAGGCGAAGAAGAACTTGAGAAAGTTCCAGAAAAGAAAAGATGATTTCTCATGGCGCCACATCCAATCAGCGCCGAGCAAACCTCAAGCCCCACCTAGGAGTTTTTCAGGGGTCCCCTGGAGCAGAGACTTGGTGTTCCTGGCTGGTAAAATGACTCCAAAGTTCTGCAGTGGAAACGTTCCTCATGACACCACATAGGCCATCATAGGCTCCAAATAGGATAAAATCAATAAATGCTCACTAAACCTGTCCTAAACCCTGACTGCAACACTTCTTGAAGTTTAGATTGTGTTCAGAATAGAAAAGGTTTGGCAAACTGAATCCAGAGATAAGGTGTTCAGTCTTGGCAGGTTTCATTTTTAAAGTATGTTTTTAAATCAAAAGAGGTGCAGACAAATCAGTTTGGAGAACTTCTGTAGGACAAAAATCTGACTCAATATGAGTGTGTAGACATAAAAAACTTGAAAGCTCAGTTTCGTCCATTTAAACCATTCATGAGATGGTCTGTGTATCAGGATAATCAATAAGGATCAATATTCAAGCCTGTAACACTGTGGATCTTTGATCTTTGACTGCTTTGAAGAGTCCACAGGACTTTTCTCCCACTAATAATGCAGAGTCATGCTGAGTTCTCAAACTTCTCCTGAGTCTCGTGGTGGAGATCTATCTGACAGAGTGGCTCCATGAAGGTTTTGTCTCTCAAATATTTCAGACTAAAGCTAATAAAGAAATTCCCAGTGGAAACAGGATGGTGAATTCCTGGGAAACTACATGAAGCAAAAACAGGAAATAATTCAGTGGAAAACGGTCAACAGTGATTTCCTCAGATCCAAAACAGGGTTGTGCAGCAATACTTTAAAACCTGTTCAGTTTTAATTTGCTTCTGTCTTTGCACTCAGTTATGATGCATTTCAAGATTTTGTGATGTTTGTATAATGTGAATTTAAATAATGGGTTTTGGTATTTTACAAATCATCTTTTTTAATTTACATCTTGATTAGCATTTGGAAAACAGGCTCTTAAAATAACTGAATTAATGTCATTATGTTCTAATTCTAATATGATTACTCTATGTCATGATTAGTTTTAGAATAAGTGTTTTTTGTTCATAATATTTGAGCCTTGTTAGCATTTACACCCCTTATGCCAGTCAGATGAGTGTGAAATTGATCCTCACCTTGGACCCTCTTCCTCCTCTCCTGGACAATCGTGAGTGGGAGTGAAAATTATCAGGTTCACTCAAAAGCAAGTTCATGTGTAACTTATCTGGTGACGTGGGTAGAAGGTCTCCTGTGAACCCTTTGCACTGTTGGGTCGCAATACCTCTCGTGTGTCACTGCTGATCCACGTGTTCTCTGAATGAAGACTTCAAGAAGAAAAATGCCAATTTCCAAATGTATTTGGCAAATAGAACCAATTCAAGATACAAATATTACAGAGCTCCGGGCCAGTTCATAACCCTACAATAACAGAGTCAATTGTCAGGGCATGAAGTCTGACAACCTAACTATCCCTTGACCCAGTCTTTTATAGAAACACATATGTAAATTACTGATGCTAATCCAGTCCAATCCAGTCTTTCTTCTTGGATGACCTCGTCTTCTTCTTCCCGTTCCATTGGTTGCTGACACAGTTCTTGTTCTCCATTGTTTCCCAAATGACCAGGTCAAAGTTCACCTTCTTCCTGCAGATGAGCTTATCAGGACCACCATGCTGTCCATTTTTACAATATCTGTTTATCACCTTCAGCCTGACTGGCTCCTGCGATTACAACTGTCTAAACCACAATCATGTCACAGAAGGGTCACTGATCTTTATTACACTTGCTAATGATTCTACTATTCCTAAATTCTAAAGTACTCCTAAATGAAAACAGAAACATGGTACAACACAATTCTCTTCAGCACCGACTGATGACCACTTCCACGTGCAGAACAATGAAAGGCAGCAAACATAAAGAAGAAAAAGAAAAAATTAAAAAGTGACGTACATGTTTCCATCAAATAGAAATCTATACGTGAGAAACACAAAAGACGTTTTAACTGTTTTAACGTTTTTAACTGGATTACTAATTAATATAAGCAGCCGACCAGAGTGCACGCTGCCCTCTAGTGGCAAGTGCCTGTTAATGAAGACAGACTCTCCACCCAGAACTCGGATTTACTTTGAATCCCATTTCCGGATGACTGGTGTTACTGGTCTGTTACTGGGTCTGGCTCCGCTGACCAGTCCAGTAGCAGCTTTTACTGCAGGAGAAAGGAGTAAGACACTACCTATGGATTTTATAATGCTGAACTTGTCAATACATAAAATGACACATGCGAACAACACATTCATCATGTGGCAGCATTCCCAAATCTGCAACCCAGCAGTGATCAATCCCCACATAAATCCTGTCATATCTTATAATTTCATGTTATATACCATCATGTCCAAATGTGCGACAGCAAGCAGTTGTCTAATGACCTTTGCACTTGCACACGCCCTCTGAGTGCTGCTGTGTAAGTTGTGAACTCTGGCCCTGGCACACAGTAAAGGACAAGCCCTGTGTGGTACTATCATATGTCCATGTGTCATGAAAAGATAGGAGCTGAGTGTGGTGGGCAGTCAAGAGCTCTTTAGTGGGGGTGTAGTTTCTTTAAAAAGAGCATTACTTGTTTTCACTGGCCACAGTCTCCAGCGCTGTGTTGCTGGCTACCTCACTGGAGTATAACATGGAGCTTCCTCAGCTGGAGCGCGTGAGACTCCGCAGGTGTGACAGTGCAGGTGAGACCAACAAAGCATGCCTGAGCAACCACGCAGCAAAGGTTCTTCTAATGCAACACAGAGATGAGGGCAGAAATAACTCAACGTCTTCTGATGCCAAAAAAACAAACTGCCTTGTTGAGTGTCGCAGCTGCACAAGTGCAGGTTTCTAAAAATAATGACGAATCTCTGGAGATTCTGAGAGCCGAGTGATCCAACTGATGAGCAGTTGAACACAGTGGAACGTTCTTTTATTCTTATTTCTACATGCTACTCCTGCACAAGATTACACTGAAAATCATATTTACAGTTTAAAATCTGTTTATCCATTATTTAAACAAGTGAGCACAGTCTATCAAGTGAAAGTAGACGATAAGAATGCACAACAAAAACACCATTGTGTGCTAGCGTGCTCTTCCCCAGGCCTGCCCAAAACACAGACATGGATCTTTAGCCAACCTTTTGCAGTCGCCAAAAGGCTCTGGTAGAATGTGGCTGCTGCCTGCATGATTCCAACCTGGGACAAGCAGATAAGGACATAAGAAAATAAAGCAAAAACAAAGTAGCCATTTCAGGGTGATTGTAGGGCAATTAAAAAAAAATCACATATAATAATCAGTTAAATATGCCTGTATTGGATTCTCATGCACTGCTAAAAGAGCTGCCTCTGTGGTATCTCTATATACCAAAAAGATCCGGGTTTTTCTGCCATCTAGTGGAACGAAAGGGTAACAACATGGTCGGTTTAAAAAAAAAAAAGAAAAGAAGAAGATCACGTGATCCAGCGACTCTGGGGCAACAGCTGTTGCACCACCACGTGCACAAGGTGGATTTGGATGTTCTTTGATGTCACCGTAGTGATTCTGGTAGCTGCATTCAGGCCTGATAACCCAATAAACAGATGGAGAGGCAGAACATCCTCCTTCCGGCTCATGTTTGCAGGTCCTTGGCAACAGTCAGCTGAGCAGCAGCAGCTAATCAGTGCAGTAGAGCTCGCTCTGGCATCTAAGGCTCATGGCTCTCACCGTCAACACATCCATAGACCAGAAATGCCTCACCCAGACCCCGCTGCTCAAGATCTGGGTGCCATGGATGGGCTGCAACTTGAACTGCAGGAGAGGATGTAAGTGCAGCACAGACGGGGACACTCTGTCCCGCTGTCCGTAGCTAGACGCTGTAGCGTTTGTTTCAGTCGGTGTCTGAGAGACAGGCGAGTCAGCCGTGGACGACAGCCAGAGGAGACACGCCAGGCTCTCTGTGCTGCGTCTGACGTGGTCCTTTCAGCATTCTGCTGACGCAGCGAACTCCATTCACGATGGAACAGCCTGGAGGTTACCACTGTCCCAGTCCTTGTATAGGCAGACAGACGAGTGACTGGGCAGTCTGCGTTATAAATGACTGGCATTCGTGACCCCCTCAGACAGAGAAACATGCAACCACTGAGTCACCATGGCTGGGTAAGAAATTAGCAATTTAAAAAAAAAAATGGTCACTGAAGCTTAGAATATGTGACCATTCATTTCTTTTGATGATCGATCCCAGACTCGCATGCGTCAGCTCTCACTGACAGAAGCAAAAGCCACTGTGGTTCCGGTGTGCACTACAGTACCGGTTTGGGATCCTTTCACGAGTTCTGATGCAGCAGACTGCATATCAAGCGTAGCGTCGTGGGGAGAATGTGCAGCGTTAACTTGAACCTTCTCTCAGGGAAGAGTTCAGACACAGACAGATTAGGAGGGCCGTGTTCCCTCAGCCATATGGTGCAGAACACCAGGCTGAATGAGGACTAAGGAGATCTAGTTCAAGTGTTTCTGTTTGATTTCTGGTCTCTGCGTGTTCAACGCTTCAACATATTTCCGTTCAGAACATGAAACCTTGCATCCACCACTGACTCTTCGCTCCGTGTCCGATACTTGATCTGGGTCTCTGTGCTCATTGTGTCACTCTTAGGAGAGATTAAGTGACCCAGCATGTGTCCCTGAAGAGCTAAAGATAACATATTCATCCCTAAAATCCACATTTTTCCAGCTGCGTGTCAACAGTAAGCGTGTGTTTGTGCTCCTGTGTTTGTCTCAGCATCAGTTCCTCAGTTCTGTAACTCTCCCACGATGATTGTGATGGTGGGCCTGCCAGCCCGAGGGAAGACCTACATCTCCAAGAAGCTCACCCGTTACCTGAACTGGATCGGCGTGCCCACAAAAAGTCAGTTCCTGCAGCTCCAGTGTGTCCTTGTCAGAGGAAAAGCTTGAATTAAGCTTTTGTTGCTCATATCCAAACAGTGTTCAACGTGGGCCAGTACCGCCGGGAGGCCGTCAAGATCTACGAGAACTTTGAGTTCTTTAAACCTGATAACGAGGGGGCCATGAGGATCCGCAAGTAAGACAAGAACCCGCCCAGGAACCTGTAACTAGTCCTGGCGGCATTAGAGCCCCAGACGGAAATGTGATTAAAATATCTGCTGTGTTTGGAGGTCAGACAGTGTCACCTCTCCCTCAGGGCCTGTGCAGCTGCCGCCCTCAAAGACGTCGCCGCCTACTTCACCAAGGAGCAGGGACAAGTGGCTGTGAGTAAACAGACATCCAGGATTCCTGCTGATCTGGCCATGTTCAACAGTCACCAGGGTAGAACCCGTCCCATCACCTCTGTCCGTCTCCTGCAGGTGTTCGATGCTACCAACACCACCCGAGAGAGGCGGACAATCATCCTCACCTTTGCAAAAGAGAGGGGCTACAAAGTGAGCAACCTCGGGAATGTTCTGGCCAATTCCTTCAATCGGGATCTCAAACGCGCACCAGATCTCTGTTTAAACGACTGCTTGTGTGCAGGTTTTCTTTGTGGAATCAATCTGTGATGACCCGGAAATCATCGCAGAGAACATCAGGGTGAGGAGCATCGCAGCAGGACGCTTATAAGCCTCTAATTACCTGGAATTTATGGCCCAGTTGTGCATTTTTTCCCCAGCAAGTTAAATCTGGGAGTCCGGATTACGCAGATCGCGACGTTGAGGAGGCCATGGAGGATTTCATCCAGCGGATCGAGTGCTATAAATCCAGCTACATGCCTATAGATGATGAGAGAGACAGGTAGCACCAACACCGTCCTGGAAATATACAGGCCTTATTATAGGGGCATTCCACTTATGACCCTTTTCCTAATATTGTCATGACAGGAAGCTCTCCTACATCAAGATCTTCAATGTGGGCAGCAGATACCTGGTGAACCGAGTGCAGGACCACATTCAAAGCAGGATCGTTTACTACCTCATGAACATCCACGTCACCGCCAGGTCCATCTACCTGAGCCGCCACGGAGAGAGCGAGCTCAACCTGTTGGGCCGCATTGGTGGAGACTCGGGCCTCTCGCCTCGTGGACAGAAGGTGCACACACACACACACACACACACGCTCTCACACACACGTATGCACACATGTCCTGCAACCATTTAATCTCCCAATTGAATCATTTAAAAGCAGTTTTCGTTTCTTTTCAACTGTTCTGCCAGTATGCAAATGCCTTGGCGACCTTCATCCAAGGTCAGAACATCCGTGACCTGAAGGTGTGGACGAGCCACATGAAGAGGACCATCCAAACTGCACAGTCTCTGGGAGTTCAGTACGAACAGTGGAAGGCCCTCAATGAGATCGATGCTGTGGGTTTCTGATAGTTCTAGCCTTCATCTGAACTTTCATGGTTACCCGGCAGAGCTTTTCTTCTACTGTGTCGTCAAATTTAGGGCGTTTGTGAAGAACTGACCTACGAGGAGATTCAGGAGAACTTCCCAGAAGAGTTTGCACTGAGAGACCAGGACAAGTATCGTTACCGTTACCCCAAAGGGGAGGTAAGAAGGCATGAAACACTGTCCAGTTTGAGTTCAGGTAAAGGCTGAAAGCACCTATAAACAACATCAGGATTAGAACAAAACAGACCTTCGTCATTCTGGATGCAACCTGACAGAGTGTCTGAATGATCGTCTCACCTCTGTTCAGTCTTATGAGGACCTCGTCCATCGTCTGGAGCCAGTGATCATGGAGCTGGAAAGGCAGGAAAACGTGCTGGTTATCTGCCACCAGGCTATCATGCGCTGCCTGCTGGCCTACTTCCTGGACAAGCCTGCAGGTACAGAGAATCTGCCTCCAAACCTTTGACACGTGTGGTTTCATGTTAATAACAATAACCGTTCACCTCCACAGATGAGCTGCCTTACCTGCGGTGCCCCCTTCACACAGTGCTCAAACTAACACCGGTGGCATATGGTAGATTTAATAGTTGTAATAAGAAATGTAGCCTATAATTTTCCATTTCTTTAAGTGTGTTTCTCTCTCCTCAAATGCAGGCTGTAAGGTTGAGCCATTTTTCCTCAATATTGAAGCCGTGAACACACACAGAGAAAAGCCAGTGGTACGTTTCCACAGGAACTTTGTAACTATCAGCCAGCTCTTAAAGGTCATATTATTGAATTGTTGACTCAGAGTGTTGACCATTGAGGTTAAATTAGAAAATGAAACAACTTTATCTGACACAGGTGGGGTCAGTAATAGAATAGATTCTCACATTCAAAGGGCGGAATGTGGCAGCTTTTGTGTAATTACTATATATGCCAGCAGGTGGCGACATAAATCCATATTAATGTGGCATCTTTTATGTAATTACTATATAGCCAGCAGGTGGCGACATAAACCCATATTTAAAAATCCGTTTTAAAGTTCAATAGAGCTCGAAGTTCTAACTAATTAGAATTTATTATACCTTTACATCCATGACCTGCTTCATTTGTCTCTTCATGCATTTTTAAAAATTACACCTAATTTTATCAACACTGGACAGTGCAAACGTGCCCAGAATGACTCTGCATTAGTATTGCAGGATGCTTGTGGCTGAAAAGGGCTTTTGCCCTTTATTTTCTTGTCCTTGCAGAATGTTGACATAAATAGAAACCCTGAAGACGCCCTCCAGACGGTTCCGGAGCACATCTGAGTGATGACCATCGTTACATTACTGTTTCTACATGCAGACAGGCGCAGCAGTGAAATGTGATGGAGGTGAAAACAGCAGCGGCGTAAAGGTGAAACTGCAGGAGACTGTTTTTAACATGTGCGTGTGAAATATTCCTGTGTCTTATCTGACTACAGCTGTTTTACTCAGAATTCTGCACATTGTTTACACAGATTTAGAGCATAAATGTGTGTTAAAGCTGAGAAAATGTGTTGTAAGATGAAGAGCTGAGATTTTCTAAAGTAATGTTTGTGCAAGTGATGAAAATGTAATGTATTTAACTCCTGATTTTAAACAGAAATTTCTTCAGAATATTTTCTCTTTTTTTGATCTTATTGTAAAACAGCAGAGCAAACCAAATACAGAAAAAGTTGCCGATGCGGATTTTCTCCAGTTATTCCAAAAACCCTTCAGGTCAGTCGGAGACTCAGTGGTGACCTCATAACCCTGAAAACTGATGCTTCTCATAGAGTAGAATCTTTAGGAAGCCGCAGTTGAATCCTCATGTGCAGATAACGGAGGTGTGGATCAGAACCATGGACAGCACCTAATAAACAAAACAATGGGACACAGATGTGGTCCAACCTGAGAGGGGGACAACAGCAATAGAGACACACTGTGTGTAAAATAAGTCCCCCAACACGTCTCATTCGCAAGATTTGATGAGGAAAGACAGCTGAACTCTAAAGGTTCTGGTTCGTTTAGACAATAATGGGTCAAACATGATCTAAACTCAAATTTAGGGACAAATAGACCTTCTCTGAACACTCTCAAAGATTGGGGGGGTGAGGGGGTAAAGCCCAGCAGGGGTTAACAAACCCCTCGTTTCTGGTGCAGCAGCTGTGCGTGAGCGCACGCTGGGAGCTGCCCTCTGCAAATCCACGGAGCGCACGCAACTTCCAGGCTGAGTTTGACTCTCACGTTTGCGTCTCCACTCACAATCCTCACATATTTCTGGACCTGGAGGGACTCGGAGGGGAGCTGAGGCAGCGGGAGACAAATCACGCACGGAAAATGTGAGATTTTGAGCTGCTGCTGCCATCAGTCCTTCCACCAGCTGACTTCACCTTGGAATTAAAAGTGCTATTATTGTTATTGCTGTTGCCGTTATTCCGGTATCACAGACATGATGAACCTCAAAGCTCTCTGGATTGTAGTTGTCTTCACTTGTTGTGTACGAGAGGGATTTGGCAGCAACTACGAAGCGAAGCTCAACAGTAATAATCTGCTGCAGGTACGTTTTTCCTCTTTTCCCTTTACCTTCGGCTGGGATTCGTTAATTAGGAATTATGCTAAGATGTTCTTTTCCTTTCTTCCTGTCCCAAACTAAACTGTGTAGTTCAGTCTTGCATCAGGAACTTTTAATGTATGAATGTGTAAAATTGATAAGAAAAGAATTTTAGAAAAAGAGGAACTTCAGCAACAAGTCCCCAGAACAACAAGCAAGAACGTAGATTTCGATTTACTGTTATTGATATTTTTCCTAAAGCAGGGCTTCAACTCCTGACAGCAAAATAGCACTTGTGAGGCTCAGCTACACTGGAAGCATTTGTTTCTAGTCTCACTTCCCCTCCCTCCATGAATGACTTTGATTCATTGGACCTTTTAGGCAACAGCTTGACCGACCCTCAGCTCGGCAGAATGGGGAAGAAAATAGAGGTGTAGCACGAATAAATGGTGTTGGAAAAGGAAAGAGATCACATTAAGATCTCACTGACGTCACTGAGGACAATGTTCTATCTACTTACTGTATGTGTGAAGCTATACTGTACCCTATACTTATCTATAAGGGAATGTCTTGTTGCCCTCATGTCTCGTTTCTGTTCCAGAGGATCAAACGTGAGAGCAAAGCAACAAAACCAGCGGTGAGTTTGAGTGTTTGCTGTCATTGAAACTGTCCGAAATGTTGCTTCTGGACTTCATGAGCAGCATTTGACAGCATCAGACGCAACATCTGTGGAGTGGTCACAAACCAGAGGGTTCCCTCATAGGAAGGCTTCACTGCCAAAAAATGCGTAAAAATAAAACTAGAATTCAAAGGTGGGCAGCTCAGCCACCGACGATGCTCGCCTGGATGTGTCCTCTGTTAAAAGCTGCTCACGGGTAGATACAGATAGATAACCTTGGAGAGGTTTGTCTACCAGGAAGCTCCGTGACGCCGCCGCTCTAATCAGACCTCAGAATTCGCCTCCAGCTCTGATATCACGTGTCCATTTGAAACTCTCACTAGCTGAAGGTGACCGACTACCACGTGAGGTGTTCGGTGGTGTCCCGCTACGCCGTGACCACCGTCCAGAGTTCAGTGTGGAACCAGCTCTCCGTCACCAAAGAAGCTGCTTTTGAGGTGGATCTGCCCTCCACAGCTTTCATCTCCAACTTCACCATGTGAGTCAGACCTATTCTGTCCCCCATGTTCCCAACATACACTTTATTTCTCAACAAAATGGACCATCATGTCCGTCATGAACGGTCGGGTGGAGAAGCAGTGGACAAACACGTCCTCCCATTAGACAGAAGTTAATGAGCTTCCTTTCATGATGAGGGCACCTCTAGAGGAAACGTTTACTGGGCAATGTTCCTTCTGACCTTCTGATCTCAGACAGCAAGGATCTGATGCCTGCATCTCCTGAGAGGTCGGCCCAGATGATTCAACATCCATTCACACCTTGACCAAGGTGACATTAACGACCTGCAAAAGGTCACGTCTGATGACCTCTGGCCCGGTCCATGAAAGCCAGGGACGAGCTAAAGGTTCAGGTCTGCAGACTGTGAGGCTGCAGCAGCTTCCTGAAGAGCTTCACCAACAGACTGACCTTTCAGGGATGTTCTTCTAAAAGATGTATGTGACATAAGGAACGATGTGTTGGTGTCAGTTATAGACGTTAAATAAAACTTTAAAGGCATTTTAGAAAGATTCTGGTCCAGGTTTGGCCCAGATGGGACACGAAGTTGGCTTTTCTTTAAACTGCTAAATATAAGCAAAACAAACAAGTCAACATTGCACGTCAAACACTGACCCTTGAGCAGGATTTGCTAAGTGAAGCAGGTCAGGAGGAGGGAGAACCCGCAACCTGATGAATACTGGCTTTGTGAATGGAAGTCAGAAAGTTAATAGAGAAAATGGCAGTTTACCCTGGCACCCTGCCAGTTTCGAAACCACACACACACACACACACACACACACACACACACACACACACACACACACACACACACACTTTTTCATATGGAAGTGTTAGTTAGGAGGTTACACATGTTTCAGAAGCATAAGTGCTCACACTGCTCTTGTTTTCAGGGGAAAGGTTGCGGCTAATGTGTTGCATTACTTCTTTGGCATTTTGAAACTGAGAACTGTGTGTTCTGTGCTCCGGTCATTCCTGCACCCCCTCCTCACCGCGCCTTCAAATACAAGCGCCTCCATTTTTCCGCTCCGATCCTCGTGTTTTCCTGCTCTGTCCCTTAAACAAGAGCCGTTTCAAGCCTGCATGTTTATGTTAGCCGGCCCTTGATGGGTTTTTTTCTCTGCAGACATATTTGTTCAATGGACTTGACCTGAATTTTGCACCTTGTCACATGGCATCAGTGGTCACTGAAGCTCACGAAATGCTCTGTGTGAGCTGGATCCTGCTTTTGAGCCGCGGTTTTGGTTGGGATTTTGCCGGGTGTAGCCTGCCGTGGCACTCCCCGGGCGTCACCAGGCTGTGTGATCTCTCTCCATTTGCGCTGTTTTTCAAGGGAAATTGCTCTTTTTCTTCCCCACCCAACCTGCTAATGACCCCTATTACCCCTATTTTTACCTACTACCACCACATAGCCATAAGCGGCACATGCAAATAAACATTTGCACTCTGTGACTGCTTTTAAAACAAAGAAGACAAATAACTATTTCTCCTCTTTTCCCCACCAGTACCTCCGGTTCTAAGGTGTATGTGGCTCAGGTGAAGGAAAGAGCTGCTGCCAGGAAGATTTATGATGCTGCGAAGAAGCGAGGACGAGCAGCTGGCCTTGTGGCTACGAAGTTAGCAAAAGGCTTTCCTACAAGCGTTTTGCATGAAGAATGATTCCAGTTTTGCACGTGTTCTCCTGCATTCAGAGCTCTGACGAGGAGCTTTCACCAGGTTCTGTTGTCTTCCAGAGAGAGGGAGACGGAAAAGTTCCGTGTTGCTGTGAGCGTCCCCGCCGGAGCTCAGATGTTGTTCTGCCTGACCTACGAGGAGCTGTTACCACGACGACTGGGCCGTTATGAGCTCAGTCTGGGTCTGAGGCCTGGGCAGCTTGTGCAGAACCTTACATTAGATGTCAGTATAACAGAACAGACGGGCCTTAGTTTCGTCAAAGTGCTTCCTCTCAAAACAAGCCGCCTCCTGTCCAGCACTGCTCAAGGTAAAACTCCAGCAATGACTGTAGTTTAAGATGTCATAATTGGCTCCCATGACTGCTGTGGCACTCCCGTGCACCTTTCCTGCAGGTGACACAGAAGCCCCGGCCTCCACTCGGGTTGAGCAGAACCCCTGCTGCGCTCGGGTTCACTACAGTCCGTCTCTGCAGCAGCAGAGCAGCGTCTCCCCTAAAGGTGTCCATGCTGACTTCATGATCCAGTATGATGTGGCACTCAGAGACCTCATGGGCGAAGTTCAGGTGAGAACAAGCCTTTTTTAAAGAAAGAACGGCTGTAAAGGTGAATTACGAAACAGCCACCTTGTATTTTGGTCTGCTTTCAGGTGCACGATGGATATTTTGTCCATTATTTTGCACCAAAAGGGCTCCCCGTGGTACCCAAAGACGTCATATTTGTCATTGATGTCAGCGGCTCAATGATAGGGACTAAGATCAAACAGGTAATGTAGAACGGGATTTGACCGGCTTTAGTTTTGCATCTGCTACATTCTGCAACACAGAGTGACATCTGGCACTCGTCCTAATCCTTCCTGTCAGTAGACCAAACAGGCCATGAGCACCATTCTTGCTGACCTCAGAGAGGGAGACCACTTCAACATTATCACCTTCTCAGACCAAGTACACACTTGGAAGAGAGGGCGAACGGTGAGAGCAACCAGACAGAACGTGCGAGACGCCAAAGAGTTTGTGAGGAGGATTATTGCAGAAGGATGTGAGTTCAATGACGGAACACAACCTGCATGACTGCGTCTCTGTTCATGGGCGTTGGGGGAGAACATATTTTGAGCCATTGTATCAGTTTCCCCTTTCTTCCCCATCAGGGACCAATATCAATGCAGCTCTACTCTCAGCTGCCCAGCTCATCAACCCTCCGTCCTCCTCCAGACACCTCGCGTCCCACCGTGTTCCTCTGGTAATTTTCCTCACTGATGGGGAGGCAACCATTGGGGAAACAGCTGGTGACACCATCCTGACTAACGCCAGGAAGGCTTTGGGCTCAGCCTCTCTGTTCGGCCTCGCCTTTGGGGACGATGCAGACTTCCTGCTCCTGAAACGGCTGGCTCTGGATAACCGGGGCGTTGCTCGGATGGTGTACGAGGATGCGGACGCTGCTTTGCAGCTGAAGGGCTTCTATGACGAAGTAGCAAGTCCTTTGTTGTCTGACGTCCAGCTGTCATATCTGGATGATCAGGCTTTTGACGTCACTCGCTCCCTCTTCCCAAACTACTTCCAAGGTTCTGAGCTGGTGGTGGCTGGGAAGGTCAAACCCGGCGTGAAAGATTTAAAGATTTCAATGTCTGCCACGGACTCCAGGCAGCGAGTCAAGATGGAGAACCGTGTGTTGACTTCCCAGACTGAAGGCAATGGGAGCGTTGATTCTTTGGACTGTTTAGCCAACCTAGAAGGAATCCCAAACGTTGTGCATCGTCTCTGGGCCTATTTTACCATCAAAGAGCTGCTCCAGGCCAAACTGAACACGACTGACCCGGCAACTCAGAGGCTCCTGGTGGACAAAGCCACTAACCTCTCACTCAGATATAACTTTGTGACCCCGGTTACTTCTTTGGTTGTGGTTCAACCAGAACTGGATGAAGTTGACTCTGCCACCACCGCCGCCGCAGCCACGATAACCACGACTGCAACAACTACCGCTACCACCAAAGCATCTGCTGTTGGTGTTGGAAAGAAACCCGGCTCGCCGCCCAAAGGGAAGCCCGATCCTCCTCGGGCACCGCCAACTAAAACAAAAGCAGCCGTTCCACCTCCCAGAAGAACCACAACAACCTCAAGTCCCAGTTCTGTTAAAAGCCCCCCAGCACCATTCGGTGGTAAAAAGCCAGGCACCACCCAGCATTCCAAAACTGCCCCCCCTCCTGCTGGAGGTAAGATTCCCACCTCCCTGATTAATTCTCTAAAAACAGCATCGGCTCCAGCCCCAGGAAAACTCTCCACTGCCTTGAAAACAACCTCTCCCTCGCCCCCCTTAACAGCCCCCTTCACCTCACCTTCACTCAATACAGCCAGAACCGACACCGTCACCCAGTATGGGCGACCCCTTACCCCACAGCTGGGTCCGGTGGGGTCAACAGCAGCACCACAGGTTGACAACAGCGTCACATCTGCTCCAGAGCTTCCACAGCCTGAAACTGTTGTAGCTCCACCAGCGCTCCCATCTTCACCCGCCCTTCCCACCCCAGCTCCAGTTCCAGCCACGGAGCACAATGATACACACTTAGAATTGGCCCCAGGCGTTGCCTCTTTTGTGACGGCGACCTTTGCCCCCATGCCCGGTGTAACAGATGAGCCAAACCTGTGGGAGGCAGCCGGCATTCTGGGTAGGTTTCACACTCCAGATTTAGTATTTAGAGTATTTATTGATTCAATCATGGAAAAGCAGCTCCAATAAAAGCTATACGTATATAATTTATATATAATTTTAAAGGAACTTGAACTTTTTTCCTGGTAAAAGCCGCCGCTCATTAAAGCGTCTTTAATTCCCAACTTGTTTTTCCGTATTTCTCCACTAGACGTCTCGACGTTCATTCAGAGAAAAGGTGACCGAGTTCCTTTATTGTCTTGAATTAAGGACGGTTGTTACATGACTCGGGAATTCTTCTTCACCTGTTTGTTTTTCTGTTCCTCACAGATTTAGACCTTGCAGAAGGTGAGTGTCGCATTAATGTTTGTTCATCACGAACAGCTGGATGCGAGTTGAACTCCTGATGTTTGCAGATGTTGATGCCACCTACGACTATGACTATGACCTCAACTATGACACCTGTAAGTTTTCATGTGTTTTCTAGATCAGGAGTTTTAGGGAGACTCTGACTTTGCGGCTAAGGATTTTAAACATTCCTTCAGGTCTTTAATTTAGATTTTCCTGAGATTTTATGGAAATGTTTGCACTTTCAGGGGATGACACTGCGGACATGGAATCCTTTGGTATGTATTTGAATTCTGTTGTTTCCAGTACCTGTGTAGTTCTGTCACTGGTTCCAGTGCTGGGGAGTGAAGTGGACTGTTCTTGTGTTTGCAGAACCTTTATCCAGAACGGGCACGGTCCGGCTCTTCTCCTCATCAGGTGGAGAACTTACTTTGTTTTCATTTCCAAACATCACCGTGTCAAGAATCTTTTTTAAAATCACATGACGATGGTTATTGTTGCCTCCTCTAGTTGACGGAGATCCTCATTTTGTGGTGTCGTTGGGGAAGCTGCATGAGAACATGTGCTTCACTGTAGATGGAAGAGCCAATGATGTTCTCAGACTGCTGGAGGACCCTGATAGAGGTACACCTGTGTTCCTTGGGCTACATTCCTGACTTGGATCAGTTTGTTAAATGTTTTTCTGTCCTTCGAAGGGATCATTGTGGACGGCCACCTAATGGGGGCTCCTCCCAAGAACGGTGTGGAGGAACGTTCCCGGACATACTTCGACCTTCTCACAATTTCTACAGACACAGGCGGTCCCGGGGACATCTCAATCACGCTCTCCCTGGACGCTGTGGTGGTGGAAGGGGAGGGGAGGGACATCCTTCCCATCAATCAGCAGGGATCAGTGAGGAGGCAGGGAGTAACCGTTACCGTTGACAACCATCGGAGCTGCTGGGTTGAGTTGGCCAAGGACGTCCAGTTTCTGATCCTCTTCCACGAATACCAACTCCCCACCTACTTGCAGAAGGCTCACCTTGGTTTCTACATCACAGATGGAAGAGGACTGTCTGCCTCCACACAAGGTCTCCTCGGTACGGCCTCAGGGGTCAGCATCGACTGACTGTGCCCATATTGTGTTGTTAATGTGGTAATTTAGCCAGGTATAATTGCGTAATTGTCCGTAGTTTGAAGGAAGAACTGGTGTTCACTCCTCGCCGCTGCTGTCCTGTATGTCTGCAGGCCAGTTTCAGCACGCCGACATCAGTGTGACTGTGGTGGAGGATCCCGTGGATGAAGGCGCCCACCAGCGTGCGGCCTCAGCCCGCGGGATGCTGCGCTGGGGCTCCCAGCACATGCCGGTCACTTTGCAGGACAAGACGCTGAAAGACAGCGTTCGAAAACACCACGCAGGCAAGTGCTGGGTGGTGCCCAAGGCAGAGGTGGAGAGGCTGCTGGGTCACCCCTACCAGAGCTACGTGGTGGCTCGTGAGGCCTTCTGAACCTGGCTCTCTGAAGAGGGGGTGAAGACCTGGGAGGCCACAGCGAGGCCTGGTTTTATCAGAGAGTCATGTGGTGGAGCTATTGTCACAAAACTAGAATATCAAATTAGTTTCACTATATATGAAAGAAGAAATTAAACCGGTAATGAATCGCAGTATAAGAAAAAACAGAAAAATGGATTTTGGGAAGTAAACTTTGCTATTTTTCCAACTCAATCACAGTCAGATTATATTGTCCCATATTACAATCACTATTAATATTCTGCATAATATTGTGTTGATGTATTTATAAAATCAAGATGTTTTTAATCTCGGAAGACTCTTCTCTTCCAGTCTCCCTTTATTAAGATTTTATGAGATTTTATGTCAGTATTTACGGTGAACCTTTAGATCATCTGTGATGGCAAAAGAAACCTCAAACTTAAAGCAGAGTCAACTCCAGGTATGCCATGTGCTTTTTTTATTTTTTCTATGATTTCATTTGTAGTTTAATTCATTTTATTTGTTACACAAGACATTAGGCATTGTTCACATACTAGTGATCAAACAAGGACAGCAAGTTTTCTACGACTCAGCCTGAACTATTTCATCTCTCGTTTCAAGGGAGTTTCTCAACAGTGGCTCCCACACAGCCGAACTGGGTGAAATTAAAACACCACATAAGAGGCTTCTGTTTTCAATAACTTAAATAAGAAGAGGCTGCTTTTAATGGGAAAATGGGCATTAAATATGGAAGTAATTAGTATTCCAGTTTCAGTCAGATCGTGTTTTCCAGGTTGAACACCGCAGTGTTGGATTATGCTGATACAGGCTTGTTACCATCTCTCATTGTTATCTTCCACTACAACCTGTTTCCATGGAATGCCAATAAACATGTTACTACAGTGATGCAACACTGGAATGATCATAACACATGACACGGCAATTAACAAAAATGGGTGTGCATCACTTTTAAAAATCCATTTTTATCACCAGAGCATAAAATAACAGCATAGCATATTCAGCATTTGACATAAACCTTTATTCCACAACACGTTAGTGAAATTCAAATAAATAGAGGATAAGTAAGACATGTCTGCCCCAAACATTGGCGACTTCCTTCCTCGCTGTTTGTCATCAGATAGAACTGCTTCAGTGTTCCCTCCTGCAGCACCGTTCCTGGTGCAAGGCTGATCCCCCCCCAGCTGTCTTACACTAGAATAACAAGTGACCGAATCCATCACATTAAGCGATCAGAACAACTGCTCATCAACTACAGGAACACGTGTACCTGAGGCACAAAAGCATAATGGTGGATGAGCTGGGAGTGTCAGGGAGCAGAGGGACGTGTATCACCAGTGTGTCGGCTTTGTGTCGCGTTTAAGACCAAAACCTGCGTGAAAAACCTGTTGCAGATGTTCTTATAAAGATCTTCCACCAGGATGAGGCTCTGGCACGAGCTGAATCAGGCATGTCTTGATCTTGTTATAGATCACCAGAGTTTTCGTGTTTTTCTGGACCAATTCTCCTCCAACGACCAGCAACTGATCCGATCAAACCTTTGACATGTGCGGTGGTAGTAGGATGAATTATCATTATCATTAGTGTGATCAACTGATTGCTAGTGTGAAATTTGAGATCACATATGTGTAGTGTGTGGAGATGTTGGTCAACTGTAGAGTTTCCTGTGCAGGCAGAGGGCCCACAGATTGGGTGCCGGTGGATTTACTGGCCAGTGTCAGAGATATTGTCTGTGCTGGGTGTAAGAAGGTGACGCCACCGTCCTCACCAGAGCACTGGATTTGCATCAAAGAGTCAAAAATAAGGAAGAAAAAACGACTTCTGACCCCTAATTAAGGCTAAAAGCAAGTGTCAACAGCTGACTTTCTTCGTATGGGTTGTAATCTATGACTGTGGCTCAAGGTTCTGAGAGTTCTGAGAATGAGGAGCACAAAGGTTTGAAACAACCAAGACACAATCTGGTGTTTTCACTGTCAGCTGAAATTTCAGTCTTCCCCTTCTCCACTCCTAAGTGAAACTTTCCGAGCATTCCTCCCAACATACATTCTTTCACCACGTGGCACTTCTCAGCTCCACTATTCCTTCTTAGATCTGTGTGAACCAGAATACTTGTTGAAGCCTCACCCGACACAACAAAGACAACCTTATATTCCCTTTAAAGAGCTCCAACCTCAAATCTATAAACTTCATAACTTCAGCCAGTGAAATGTGCACCAAATATATAGAAGCAGAACTCCTCGATAGTTTAAAATGTTAGAAAGTCAACTATTCAATTCAAAATGACATCACACAATAGAGGCAAGGAAAGGAAAGTCTTTTTGGAGATGGGGTGACGGCTAATAGCCACTGGTTAGCTTGCCTGCTAGCACAGGGAACACAACAGCATTGCAATGTGAGCACTATCAGTTGACGGAACAGAGCATTAAAGTAATTCATCTTTTTTGTTGTTGTTTGAGCTTGACAGAGCCAAAATGAGGAGCATCTCTTGAAGAAACACGGGAAAAGTAAGAGAAAAGTGAAAGCAGGGTTGACAGGAGCGATGAGTGCAGAATGGACCAGCGTTCATTACAGCCTATGTACATACTACTGTGTAAAAGATGCATGCCTGTCAACTGGAGGTGACACTTCCAGAGATCTCTCATGCCAGAGCTCGCCATCCTGCCGACCTCTGATATGAAGAGAAAAGGAGTTACAGAAAGAATGAAATGCCAACGAGTAATAAACTCACCTCTAAAAGTTAATAGTTAAGACATGATTATACTGTAAATTCTACAATGAATGAAAGACCATATCAACCCTGCTTCTCTGTGACAGAGTATTTGAACTGTGTGTGTGTGTGTGTGTGTGAGAATGAGCATTAATGTGTATAAAGAGTGGGTAAAGGATGCCCCGCCCCCTCTCCAGGCCCCACCCTCTCTACCCCTCACTGCTCGTCCTCGCCAAACACGTCGTTCTGTTTGCGCTTCATGTTTTCAAAGTCAAAGTCGCTCCCAGTCATGCGTTTGTAGATGTCCTTGATGTCATTACAAGTGGTCTCAAAGTGGGTGGTGGCATCGTAGGAACTTGAGGCAAAGACCTGGAAAAAAAATGAAGTCCTGTTCTTATTTACCATTTTACATACAGGAACTTCAAGGGTGTACGTTTGCACAGACAAAAGCACGGATGCACTTCTCTTGGGTGACTACAGCACCCTCATTCACCTGCACCCAGATTTGATATTTCAGAAGATTGTGAAAGACATTCAGACCCATCAGACAGGGGCCAATCCAGAATAAACCACAATGGACCGATCCCTCTGACATCCATCCACCATCCATCCCTCTGTCCGTCCATCCATCCCTCCACCATCCATCCATCCCTCCACCATCCATCCATCCATCCATCCCTCCACCATCCACCCCTCCACCATCCATCCATCCATCTAATTTCTTACCTGGCTCTCAGATCCATCATCTGTGGGCTCATACAGGTCGCTAATAGCCACAAATCTATAAATGAAAAAGACTCAAATAAACAACTCCGAGTTCCATAAATTCTTGTAATCGTGTTTGATTTGTATGTTGGTAAAAAAGAGGTGAGTGAGAAATGCAGAACTGCTCACTTTTGGTCAATGGGCTCCAGCAGCTCCAGGGCCGGCTGTATCTCAGCCTCAGGCTCGCTGGTTTCCACTGTGGTGCTGACGATGGCGATGTATTTGCCCTGGGCCGCCACGTTATGAGCATAAGAGATCATGCACACGTAGATGTCTGGAGAATGGAAACAAAGGCTGAATTATAGAACTCAAAGTTATGCTTTCCTAGTAAAAAAGCTATTTGCTAAATCTGGTAAAGGAACTTTAAGAGGATTTTCATTGTTATCAAGCTAATGTCTACGAGCCACAAGGTGACAGCAATGGCATCGGTTGTCCTCGCTCACCTGAGTTGCGGTTAACCTGATTCTGGGGAATGATGATCTGGCAGGAGTTGGCATCGTTGGTGTTTTTGATGGGGTGGCTGAGGATGCAGATCACACGGATCACCTGACCTGCTTTGCGCACGCGGTCTGGAACGTAGCTGGGGTCGCAGATGAGCTGCTTGCAGCGAGCCACCTGCAGCAGGAGGCAGAATCAGTGAGGACCGAGCACCTGCAGCATTCAAACACCTTAACTTTGGTTTGACACTTGGAAATTTGCATTGTGTACCTCGCCCTCAGACTTCACTCCAACCACATGGCCCCCTTCCATCACTATTTCATCCACAGGTTTGTTTAGCATGTAGGTGCCTCCATAGATCGCACTCAATCTAAAATACAAAGTAAATGAGAACTGGGGAACTGCAGAGCGCCTCGATTGGCACTATAAAGAGATACGTCTATTAAAAGACCTGGCAAATCCCTGCGGCAGCTCTCCCAGACCATACAGGGGGTACAGATAGGGGCTCTTCCCGTACCGGGCCAGAGATTCACTGTACAGCTTGATACGGTTAATTGTCTCCAAACAAGGAACATCGAGATAACTGAAGGAGAGACCGACAGAAGTAGAGGTTATGTGACAGTCGGCCTCCAATAACAACTGAAACTTTCATAAATCCAGATTCAAGCGGAATAATTACATGCTAATTTCATGCATTTAGCTGTAAACTGCATCAACACGCGCTGCTCTTACTCGTCTGTCCTGTAGAGGGCCAGGGCGTGGCCCGTGAAGTCGATCACATCCTGGCCAAGGTCAAACTTCTTGTAAACGTCCCTCATCTTTGTGGTTTTGGGATCCACACCCTCAAAGGTTTTAGGGTCATTCTCATCAAAGTTGGCCACAAAGACTAAGAACTTCCGAAACCTTCGCTTCTCAAACATTCCCATCAGATCTGGAGATACAAAGCGCCGAGATTCAGGAATGTAATGATTAAATAGTGTTGAAGTGATAGTAAACATCCTGAACAATCTCTATTTGTAGTCAGCGGCTGGAACCTAAAGGGCACGCAGGAAACGCTCACTTGAAGCTAGTGCCTCAGTCTCAGTCGACGGCACCTTGTAGATTTTTCCTCCTTTGTAGACAAAGCTTCCCTCCACCACTTTAAAGTCCAGGTACCGTGTTACTTCTGTGTAAAGCAGCATTTTTACAAGCTGTCCTGCAATCACAAACATACTGCTGGTTACACACCAAAACACACAGCCCATTATCCTGCATTATTACCAGCATCTCCTTAGCAGCCCACAGGAGTTATGGCTATATTTATTAATAAACTCCGTGAGGTGGAACTGACCGTTGGCCATAAGGAACTTAGGTATAAGGTCAACATTCCAGTCTCTTCCTCTTCCCATTGACTCAGGTGGAGAGTCTGGAAGACTGAAGCGCTTGTAAAGCTGTGAAAGAGGGCAAAAAAGGGTTAAAGTTAGGGTTAAATGAAGGAATTTGAATTATCAAGGAGGGTTAAGCAAATGTAGACAACAGCAACAGGCACAGCTGCACAATGACAGCGATGGACTGAGGAGCACAGAGGGACATCAAATATATTGATTGGTGTTACAGCTCCCATGAGTCCGTTACCTCTTCCAGAGGGGTGATGGAGGAGCTCTCCCCACCATAGTAGGGGTTTCTGTCCATGTGCAGAACCTTCTTTCCATTCACAGACATGATCCCAGACAGAATGCATTCCTGTTGTAGAACAAGGCACAACAGTCACCAAAAACACCAAAAATAGGAAACTGACCAAACACCGACATCTACTGACATGATGTGATGCATCAAAACATCCAGGTTACAGACCAAAGGACATTTATCTTCTCACACCTTACACAATAAAGAATTTGTTAATTAATCAGGATATTAATCTCACAATCTGTTCCTGTTCTCAGCTTTTTCATTTGTTACATTGGTTGAAAAATCAAAGTTGTTTGAAGCCTAAATGGTGGCAAAAAACATTTGGGAGGCCTGAACTGTAACACCCAAAGCTTACATTTTACCAGTCTTATTTCATTTATTTTACAAGGTAAGATACAGGGGGGAGCCATCGGGGAGGGCAACTAAAACGTGTACGCATGCGCGAATCGGTTTATTCATCGTCTGTCTGAATATTGTGGTTATTGTAATTGTTATTGTTACCTACAACTGTATGAATACACGTACATCATCATCACGTCATGGTGCAGCTATTATGGCTGCACAGTGACGAGCAGTAATCTGATACCCCGCTATCATTTTAAAAATCTCCACTTTTGCGCGTCCTGAAATCCAGTTAGAAATCTCAGGAATGACATGCGGCGCATTTCTGCCGCACTGGGCGTGATGAGGGAAGGGAAATGCGACGATGGAAGCGGCAGAGCGTCAGCCAGGCCTGCGCCACCGTCGGGATGGAGGCCTGTCTTTGCAGAGGACCATGACAGCGTGGGGTTACGCCTAAATGATGCTACTGGGTGGATCACTGACCACATTCCAGGGGAAAAACCTGGAATATAAAATACATCCTCGGGAATTTTTCACTTCCTGACACGCAAACTACCAGGACTGGTAAATCCAGCGACAAATGTCAGGCGCATTTATTATTATTGCATCCATATAATGACATAAGCGCACAGGGATGTGCAAGGCTTTCACTTCTGGATGCATGAATAGCGGATTAAAGGTCTGAGCGCTGAACAAAAGAGTTTGATAATACGTTGTTTTGTCAGTGTGTGGGGTGATAAAAGCCCGAGATCTTACTGTAAGTCCGGTGCCCAAGACGATCACATCATATTCCTCATCCATGTTGTATCAGCGCCTCTCCCGTCGCTCTCTTCTTGCAAAAGAAATGAAGGTCTATTGGAGGAAAGTCTGTCGGAGGGTCCACAAAACAGCGGGTTGTTGTCTCCCTTTTTCTCTTTCAATCGACTCGATCGGGGTGAGATATTATTTGATAATCGTCGGCATTTAATGACTAATGGAATAGACAGTCCACTCTGTCACCGGCGAGGACGACCAAAGATGGCCCTGATAGCGGAGCACTCCAGAACAATGACGGTGCGCGCCAGAAACTAGTCCTGCCTCTCTCTTTACATCACACACCACACCGGACACGAAAGCAAACGGAATAGAAAAGGTCACACGTTTATTGGGCTGCATTATTGCACGACACTGCGCAGGAGTTTCGGCGTTAATCTTTGTCGTAGAATATAACGCTTTGGTATATTATTACATCCTGTCCAATTGCTTTTGCTTCGTTTCCAGTTGCGGGTGCGGGCTCGCGTGGATGCAGGCAGCGGTATCCCTCCGCCACCACAGATGTCAATGGGAGTTGCTTTCACTGAATACAAACAGACGTTTTCTTTCCAAACATTTAGTTAGACATTTGCTGTTGTTGGTTTGGCTGACTGACCATCCTCTTGTCGTTCGTAAAACTTAAGCGTTGTGACACATTTACTGAGGTAGAAAGTGCCCCCAGTACCATTGAAAGTTGCAGGTGTTTGGATCACAATGGAATAATTCTGGATAGGAATCCATCACGTCATCCTGTTGGTTTTTAGTCCAACAGTTTGGTTTATGCAAAACGTTTTTTTCGAAAGAGCTTTTTTATTTTTCTTTATTCGAAAGATCATCGCAGAGGTGACGAAACCCGCTGCTGTCTGTCGACCACTGAAACATCCAGTTGGTTCATCCCGCATCTTGTCGCTTAATTCAGAAGCAGAAACGTGGGCAGGGCAGGGGGAGTGAAGGAAACCGGAAGCAGTTTGGTCCTGCTGCTGTTCACATGACTGTCAGCTGGCGCGTGGTGTCACGTGAGCGGCAGAGCTTTGCGGAAATAAAAATGGCAGGTTCAAGGGACTTGAATTCTGAGCGATTCATCATTTTAAATGTCCTTTTCTTTTCGTGTTTCGCTGCGGTGTGCCCCACTGCCCAAGTTCCTGTCCTGATGTGGACCACCGAGAGGTAATATTTGGATTTAAAATGAGTTATTAGGAGTAAACCCTGGCCAGCTGGCTAACACGCTAACGCTTGGAGCTAACTACAAATACGCATACAAAGTACTAAATTCTTCCCACCCCTTTCGCTTATTTTATTAGTCTAGATGGATTCGAGCTGTCTTTATCACAATCAGTGATTCGACCTATGAGTGAGTTAGTAGGAAGCTGCCTGTGACCTGCTTTTGTTTTATTCTACTTTCTGTCATTTGCATGTGGACTTCCTGTCTCATTAATTCTTATGAACACAACAGCAGCTCATTCATTTGAGGGGCTTTTTCCAGGAACATCGGGTGCAAATTTACATTCATGGTGTGAATGTTGACAGTCTTGGATTGTCCTTTAAGAGGCAGTAACTCACTTTAGGTTTGCTATGCAAAATCCAACAGCTGTTGTATAACATATTACAATCCTTTTCTTTTGTCTTATATGCATATAGCCTACCACCCCTGGCCCCACTGGCTGCTGGCCACATCACATCCATTGAAGAATTGAGTGCCTACTTCAGCGCTGCCTTTGGCTCTGGCCCCCATACCGTGCTGCTCTTTCTGCAGGACAAGGTCGGCCTCCATGTTTCCAGTTGTCACCAGTAGTAAAACATATTAGATCTGAGTGGGAAAACTTTTGACGACCACATTGCTCGTGGAGCAATTGGATGTCTGTGATTGTAATGAATTTTGAAGCCTGAGCAGACAGCCTGGATGTAAGAATGAGGAGAGTAAGGGGTCGTGTACCCCCCTAATGACCCCGAAATAGACAAAGCAGTTAAGAAGACGAAGACGTCGGGGTCATTAGTGCTCGTATTAGTACTGGTTTACCATGGGACCGAGTTGTTTCATTATTGTGTAACTGTGACCTTTTGTGTTGCTTCCTATTTTTTTAGTTCCTCATTAGTTCCAATATTGAATATGTTGGTATATTTTAACTTCTGATGTGGATCAATTGTAATTATTTTTCTGTGCAGCTGAGCAAAGAGGACTTTGCAATCTTTGGTGGAGTGTATGGAAACAAGGGGGATGGTGCCTTTCAAAACCTCGAGGCAAGTTTTTTTTTTTTTTTAAATCATCTTCAGTTTAGTCTGGGGTTGAGATGACTTCATTGTACCGTTAACAATGCTGTTCCTTCATTGCACACATTCCTCTTCAGGCTGCGCTGCAGACTTCCTCTTCAGTGAGTCTTCCTGCGGTGGAATGGCTGGACTCCTCTCCTCTTCCGGCTTTACTGCAGGAAAAGCTCAGTGTCTCACCTGTTCTTCTAGATGCAGACACGCTGGCACATCTCAGTATCGACAGAGCTGTCAGCAATCTGTTGCTCATCAATCTGCCCTACTGTGCAGAGTAAGAGTGTTTCCTTCTTAATACTGAAGCACAAAATGTCACAAGACGCCTATCAAACATGCTATCAGTGTAGTCTATTAATAACCGCAGATAGACATTATTAAATGGGCATTTTAGTGCCGATTCATCACTGCATATTTCAGAGAACACACTTCAACATATAGCTGTAATTTCAGAATGCTTCTGTCATGGCTGCGTGGTTTAGAAGCCACCATCTGTAACACTATAGCGTCGCATTAGTGCACGTGGCATCAGGTGACAGACAGCTGAGCGGTGCAGTTTTTGGTGCAACACGTAACACAACATAAACACTTGAAGTTGAAATCATTTGGGTTGGTATGTGTCAGTCACGTTTGAGTCCAATTACACCGACAAACCTAAAATTTGTTATTCATTTTGTAGCTCGGAAAATTCGTGCAAGCAGCTCCTGCGTGACAACGGTAAGTTACCTGTCAGGGAATTTCATCTTTTATATTATGTTACAGTAAATGTCATCGGTCAACATGTGATAGATGTGGCTCATTTGTGTCCCTTTCAACAGATGAGATAATTGGCAAAGTTGTGAGCAGCATGAAAGCCAAAAACATTCCATATGCTGCGATATACACAGGACTCCAGCCATCAAGAGTAGGAAAACATTTTCTATTAACATCTTGTAATTACTAGACAATTAATCAGGATCCATCTATCACCGCTAACATCAAGATTTGTAACTAAATGTGACTTGAACTGACCAAATTGGAGGAATGTGTATTGTGTTGTAGTCTTAGCTCTACTAATCCAACATTCTATACAATGAAACAAGATGTACTAGGATGTGGGGCTTGTTAAATTTCACTGCCTGTCTACAGGTGATTCCAGAGATTTCCATGTCAAACCAACACGTAGGGAGGTCCTTGCTCCAAACAGCCGACATCAAGCCCCCCATCATTTTTAATTCTTCTGGCGCTCCTTGCATCATGCTTTGGGCTGAGAAGCTCAACGTTGCCCTCTCAGCCTCGCAACCGTGGATCGATCTTGCTGCAGAAACCCCGTCCTTTGACGGCTCCACGTGTAACAACACAGACTCACAGTGAGACCACCTACAGCTTTTTCTTATGGTGTCCGCTGATGAAAAGGGTTTTATGTCAAAAATGTCATTTCTGTCTAATTGTAGACTTGTCCTGACTTATCCCACATCAGGCATTACACTAAGGTAAGACAATATTGCAGCTTCTGGAGTGTTATTAATCACATCTGAATACAGTGTCTTTGCAATGCTCAGTAATCCTGTATTTCTATTGACCTCCAGTTTTTTCATGAGTCAACGGTTTTTCCCCGTGTCTGCGCGGAACTGGTTCACCCTGAACTCTGTGCAGCTGCGGTCTAACGGCATGACGGCGACTTTCATTGGGAGCCGCGGCATCTATGCCCCAGCAGAATATTCTTATCACTGCCAGTCTGTTAGCAGTTCACAAGACGATGCTCTGCTTGTGCTAAGCTCCGCTAACCAAAGCACTTCAGCATGGAGGCTGGACTTTGTAGACTTCCAGGTACACCTACAGTGCTGCACTGTTATTAGTATTAGAGATACATTAATGTAAATACATTACTATAAATAGGCTGAAACTCCACTTGTTTGAACCTTTGCCAACGGGATATAATGTTAGGACTCATTGGCCTCTGAAAAGTATATTTATACTTGGAAACATATTAAAGTCTCATTATTCTGCCTGAGTTTTTAAATATAGGCTTTGTGATTTGACTGTTTCGTGCTGTTTGTTTTGTGACCCAGATCCAAGGCTTTGGATTGGCCAACGGCACTAATTTCTCCTACGCCAGTGACTGTGCTGGTTTCTTCACCCCAGGAATATGGATGGCCCTGCTCACCTCACTGATCCTGCTGCTCATTTTCATCTACGGCGTGCACATGATCATGCAGTTGAACACCATGGACAGATTTGACGACCCAAAAGGTCCGTCGATCTCAGTGCCTCAGACGGAGTGAAGCTCCAGACATTCCTCGGTCTTTAGGTGCATCCAGGAGCCTCTCCTCTCCTCTCCTCTCCTTCTCCCTCTCCTCTCCTCTCCTCTCCTCTCCTCTCCTCCCTTCCTCTCCTCTCCTCTCCTCTCCTCTCCTCTCCTCTCCTCTCCTCTCCTCTCCTCTCCTCTCCTCTCCTCTCCTCTCCCCTTCCTCTCCTCTCCTCTCCTCTCCTCTCCTCTCCTCTCCTCTCCTCTCCTCTCCTCTCCTCTCCTCTCCCCTTCCTCTCCTCTCCTCTCCCCTTCCTCTCCTCTCCTCTCCTCTCCTCTCCTCTCCTCTCCTCTCCTCTCCTCTCCTCTCCTCTCCTCTCCTAGCTTTTGTATGAGCCTTTAAAGGTGTCACAATTGCTTCCCTTCTTTTATTCTTTCCTTTAGTTTTTTCCTTTTGGGTTTTTTCCTGTGAGAAATATTGTTTCTTTCATTTCAAAGCTACCAAAATGGATTCAGCTTCAAACCATTTTGAGTGTGTGTGAGTGTGTTTCTGCTTAAAGATGATTTTTGTACCACTGTCTGTACCAATGTTGCCTTAATGCTGTAGGACCTTTTCCAAAAAGTTTTTACTGTTTAACAATCACAAAACTGTAATTTAAAGACTGCTGTTGTGATAAATGCCTGTACATAATGTTTAGGAACTGCCTTAAAAATGTGTTTATTCACAACACACACACAAGTGCCATTAGATTGACAATGTTTGTCTAAAATGTAATTTATTTATGTATATTTTGGCATTTCCAGACAGCAAATAGTTTCATGGTGCCTTAATTCTGCTTGTGTCAACATTGTTCATGTCAAAAAACTTTGCCTTTAATGAAAATAAAAATATTTACAAATTGCGAATGTGTTAATCTTTTACATGGAAGTATGAAAAGGTAAAAGGATAATGTTTTACTTGCATGTGACCTTTGACTGCTGCTTTGGTGGAGAGCCCTGCTGTCTCACCCAGACCGAGAAAAAGGGTAACTAGGGTATCAGAGTCAGACCTGCCTGAGGGTTCAGCCCCGTTCAATTCACTTTAATCCCATTGAACTTTATCCCACATTTTCTGAATACAACAAACAAGATATTGACTCATTGCTGAGTTAAATACTAAATACCATAGTCACACACTTAAAGTCTCATAAAATAATCTTTAAAGATCAACCAAAAATTGTCATTTTCCTTGGGAAAAACATTGATCTGAGCATAAATGAAGAAAAATTAAATCAATCAAAATTTCTGAAAGACTATTTTGATGTGATCAGGAGTAAAAGCCCTGGTATTTTCAAGCAACCATCCTTTGCTCTGCACATTTGTATTTGCATTGCTGATATGACGTGACACTTGTCAGCTCCTTTTTCACGACACACGTCTCTGTAGCAAAGATCAAATGGTGTTTCACAACCCCTCTCACTACAGAATGGGGATGGATGAGGTCAAAGAGCAGAGAGGCTGAACTGAAGGCACGCTCTCAACACACACAGCTATAGTATCACCTCGCTGTGATCATGAACAAAAGCACCTCAAGAACATGTGATTAGAACCAGTTGTCACTTATACAGAACTTTGTCTCACGGCGTTTGGTCATTGTTCAGTAGGGGGATGTATAATCACGCTGATATCATTCCTTGGTTCTCGCCAATAAGTGGACCTGGCTGTCCTCACAGTCACACGCTCTGATTGGCCGGTGTGGAGACTCTCCTGATGAGGATCAACGTTTATGGTGAGGAGCCACGAAACCCAGCAACTGCTCGTGCTGTTCAATGTTCAGGATTGTGAATGTTTACATGATGTGTGATGTCACATGCACAGCTTCACCTATGGTAGCGTTCACAGCCGTGCCCTTTCCCCCAATCAGGTCTCCAAAACAAAGTGCTGCAGCCTCATGAATATGCATGCGGTGTGAGCACACGCTCCACTGGTGTTTAAATTCCAGGATCAAGCCTTGAATTTGTGCTGTTGGATTCCTGACCGGACTGAACTCTGAGGCACAACCTGGGCTGAACTTCAAAGTGAGTATTTGCACATCATCCTTTGATTGAAGTAGAAACCTGCTCACTACTAAACACTACTAAAGCATGCGTATACAACATCCACTGTCACATCCAGCAGCACAGTATGGAATCTTTTGGCGAGATGATCCCATTTGCTAAGGAGATGCTAAACCAGCGGCCCAGCAGGCACATGCTGAAGATCTACATGCTGGGTTCCAGTCTGGCTCTGCTCGGGCTGCTCGGCGCACTGGTGAAAGCACTTCTCCTACCGTTTGTGGAGCAGCGGTTTGTTACTGAGTCGAGCGGAGAAAAACAGCAAAGATGGAGGTCTGAATTGGCTCATCCTGCCGTTATGGACATGCATAAGCCACAAGGGATCAAGGTGGCTTCCACGCATCGGCCTGCAGGACGGAGAGGCTCAGCAAACCGTTTACATGCTTCGTGAAGGAAATGCTTTCTCTTCACATAGACACACACCTGACAATGTTGGTGGCAGCATAAATCACCAGATATAATGTTCAATTTTGTCGCTGGTTGAAAATATATATATTTACCTGATTACAGGGAAAGATGTTGGGGGGGGGGGGAAGTGCAGGCTACTGGAATCTCTGGCTGCTGGGCAGCAAATTAAACAAAATAAGAAGGAAAATGTGTGATGTGTATCACTTTTCAATGATTCTGGCTGTTATTTTACATTTTAAACGATAGACAGGATATTACACAAGATGATAATGTGGAAGTGAAAATGGTCCCACCAGCCTGCAGCATCTCAATATTCTGACAGCAAAATCAACGTGAAACATCAGGATCTAGTTTTTAGGTTCGTTAAGAGAAAATACATTATTTGCTATAATGTAAAAAAAGATTTAATTTAAAAAAAAAATGTATGTAGATATCATGCAACAAAATGTTAAATACCACCAGAGGTTTAAAGCCCAAGAAATAGTTATATATAAACCAAAAAAATCAATATGCATATACAGATAATTTACTGTTGGTTGTGCAAATTTTCTTAGAGGGGATTTCTAAAATGATCAACTAGTAATAATGGTAAAAGATCACCTTTCAAGTAATCCAAGTGTGAGAAAACCCAACAAGCTGCCCTGCGTCGGGGCACGCCTGCCTCCCCCCTGCAGGAATAGGAGGCAACCTGGATATATCTTTAATCTGCAAATGACCAGAGCCAAGAAGCCTTGATCAAGCCTCAGAGGGCTGTAGTTGCACAGTTGTGATGCCCTCTGCCCTTAGACCCTTGAACCGGGTCAGGAAAAAACTTAAAAACCCTATTTGTGAGATGTAGGAAACCTGAAGAAGAGCCCCACCACGCCTTGGATAATTGTAGAGGAGCAGATGGAAAACTGGTGAGCAGTCAGATAAGGTTGTAGGCTGAGGAAAACGGACTGTGGTTGACATTATTGATATTATTATTGTTAGGTGTCTACAGCAGCCAGTCTGCTCGGGTCTTTTGTAATGTAGTAGCTTTCCAGTCCAGTGTTAAATGTTATCGTTCTACAATTTCATACTCTAGGGAATTTAGTTCCCTTGTCATTTTCAATATGTTCTTTTTTATATATCAGGCTGCTGTATGAACTCCGCTACGGTAGGTGGCGCTAGTTGTTTTTATAAATAGTGTAATGTCCCTCGACGGAAGTGACGACACAACACATAGTGTTTACAAATGGTGGATCGAACGTTCTTCGACAAAATAAAGTTGTTTTCTCTTTGATGTTAGCTTTAAGTTTATTTAATACATTAGGCATCCACCAGTAGTCAAGTATGGCGGATTCTGTGGTGGCCTCTGGGGGTCCACTGAATTCAGGAGCGGTAAGAGGAGTTTTAATGTCCGTATCCGCACGGTGCTCAGCAGAAACGAACGCCTGCTCCTCTGTCTTGAGTTTAACCTCCTGAAATGATTATTACTAAAGCACGTAACAGTGGCGCAAAGAGTAAATTATGACATCAGATAAATGTTCGGATAATCAGCTGGTTACGTTTGTGTTTTACGTCTTCCTATAAGGCGGCGTATTTTCTAAGCTTTTCACGCGCTAACAAGCAGAAATATGACCATAAGTTCGTTTCATATATGCGGAATCTCCTACTGTGTTTAAATAAATGAGTCCACCCCTGGTGCAGCGCAACCCTAAACCATCCCATCATCAGCACGGCCATGAGCCAGTTTGTCTTGTTCTCCACATCACATGTGATTAAATGTATTTTCAGCGCGGGGGCGGCAGTAAAGCAGCTTCCAGTCCTGCAGAGAACTACCATTTGGCCCGGCGACGGACCCTGCAGGTGGTGGTCAGCGCCCTCCTGACCGAGTCTGGATTCGAGAGTGCGGAGAAGGCAGCGGTGGAGACGCTGACGGAGATGATGCAGAGCTGTGTGTAGCAACCCTAGAATTCGCTCATCTGGCCTCATCGTCGCCATTTTTCTTTAAATCTCCCGTGTTGTCGGCTCATGAAATACATTCGTTTACACGGGAAGAGAAACATGTATGACGAAACTAAACTTTATTTTATTTTTTCCTCTCCCAAGTTATTACTGAAGTTGGTCGGAGTGCTAAAGCTTACTGTGAACACACAGCGAGAAGCATCCCGACCCTGTCAGATACAGTGGTCACACTCATTGAAATGGGTAAGTCCTCGACGGCCCAACACATAAACTAGACTAGTTAACCCAATTGTCTTGCAGCTGCAGGAATATTTCTGCTGATATCCCTGATGTACATACACAGCCATAGGGAGAGTACATTTATGGTTCTTGAAGTGTTTTGAAGTATTTATTAGAACTGGTAATAGTTCATTTAAAATGAATCAGATAAAAGTCAGAATTCTGTGTAAGATCCACAATATTTTGAGATTATGAAGTTATTATGAAATAGTTGCCAAGACTTTTTTTTACAGTAATCATCGTTATGTTGGTGTTTTGGGGGCAGGTAATCATCCATATGAACACATGTTGATTTAATGTGATGGTGTCTCTGCAGGTTTTAATGCTGAAACTCTGCCCGTGTACGCCAAGAGATCACAGAGGATGGTTATAACTGCTCGTAAGCTGGTGCCCACTTTCCAACACCAACACCTCATCTACATCTCTGTGCTGTTTGTTTGGCAAACCTGTGATTTACACCTGCGTATTTGATGCTCTCATTAAGCCCCGGTGACGAACCCGCCTGTGACGCCTAAAGCACTGACAGCCGGACACAAGCGATCACATCCGGGCTATATTCCCAGCCACTTCCCAGAGTTCCCTGACCCTCACACCTACATCAAAACACCTGTGAGTCAGAACTACGTTTCATTGCCATGTAGAAAAAAATCCCAAAGGGCTGGAATGTTACACGAAGTGTGTTTTTGCAGACTTTCAGAGAACCTGTGTCTGACTATCAAGTGCTGAGGGAGAAGGCAGCGAGTCAGAGAAGAGATGTAGAGCGAGCCCTCACACGATTCATGGCAAAGACGGGAGAAACCCAGAGCCTTTTCAAAGATGACATCACCACCTTCCCACGTGAGGCCAACTTTATGTGAAAAATCTGCATTAATATTTACACCCACAGCTATTTACTTTCTGCACGACTGCTTTCGGATCTGTGTTGCCAGTGATTGCAGCGCGGCCGAGTTCAATTCCATATCTTAGTGCCCTCCTGCCCTCGGAGTTGGAATTGCAGAGTCTTGAGGAGACGGATTCATCAGAGCAGGACGACCAGACGGACAGCGAGAACACGGCAGGGAATATCATCGCTGTAAGTCCTCATTTATGAGTTTTTATTATTTTCTCCAAGGGAAAATTATTCCCGAGGATTTTCTATCACAATGGTGGTGTTGGCCAGATTAGTGGTGACGATATCAGCTGATGACTTTAATTATTGTGGCTCTGAGTGAACCGTCAAGATTAAACTAGTTTACTCAAGTGCGAGTTAAAGAAGAAGTGATCACCTATCTACATTTCCAATATCTACATTTTCCATGTTCTGGGTTTTTTTTTCTCCATGTGCAACCATTTTGTCCCCCAGGATGATCCTGGAGCTGAGAAGGAGAACTCCATGCTGCCTCCCAGCGGGGTCGTCCCCTCCTCAAAGGTCAATGAGGACAGCATGATCGATAACCCTTACCTCCGGCCGGTCAAGAAGCCCAAAGTGAGGAGGAAGAAATGAGTCAGGACTCACACGAAGCTACGGGCTTCATCTTTGCCGAAGCGGTCGGTGTTTGATGGATCTGTTTTGCTGTCGGCTTTTTTTTACAGCGACTAGATTCTATTGACAGAAGTTTCGTTTTTTTTCATCAAGCACTGAGTTTGAACTGTGTCTCGTGTCAGTTTATAATCAATAACATGGAGTATCGTGATAACTGTTGGTTTGGGAGTCTTTTTTAAAAATTGTCTTTATACGTAGATCATCAGCAGAGGTGAGTGACTGGAAAACTTCACCAGGGGAGAAACTCTGTTCTCATTTTGTTCAAAATGACGAGACCAACGGTGGCTCTTCTCATTATGGACATTTAGCCTCCATAGACAAGTGTGGCAGCACATCAGGCATCTTCATAAGTGGTGGAGATCCTTATTCTTTTTTTAATAACTAACTACAGTGGTTTGTACTTCATGGTGAATGTTTTATTTTTTTTTTAAACTATTTTTGGTAAACACATTAAAAAATGTGCATTACAGTAGGTAGTTTGATATCTAGGCTAGTTACATGATGAAGGCAAGATTTTTAAAGTAATGTTATAAATCTAGAATTTGTTCTTTACTGTATCCATTATCGCACGCACACGCACGCAGTACTTCGTCCAGCTTGCAGTACCCTGAATGTCCAGTAGAGGTTATACTATGTATGTCGAAATCCGTAAATATTCCCCTGGCGCAAATATGTATCTTTTAAAACGTAAATAAGTCACCTATTCGGCAAAACTATCACGTCTTTAACCCACCAAAATAGTTTGGAATAATAAGGGCAAGGCAAACTTTTTATTAATGAATTAATGTTTCGATTAGTCAATGATTTGTGCAGCTGCACCGTGGGGCCACAAGGTGGCACTGGTGTCCTATTGACCGACAACAGGACACAAGCGAAGCAAACAAATAATTGACAATAACAGCAGAACAGGGTTGATCAATAAGCCGCAGTTTGGGGTTCGAGTGCAGATGTGTGACAGAATGGTGTCTGCAGGAATCCGAGGTTGAGAGGCGGGTTTTACCTCTTCCAGACCAGAACAAGGGCCGCAGGAGTTGTGGCTTCAGGCTGCACCTGCATCCATCACAGAGTAAAATACACTTTCACGGTGGGAGTTGGAAGAAAAGTCCCTTAATTACAGTTCCTGCCCAGATCTAGGTGAAAACAGGACGACGCTGCCCTGGAAACCTGCTAAATGCTAAAGCACCAATGTTGTCTACTAAAGTGTATTTAGTTCAGTCATTGGACGAGCAGAGGGAAACATTTGTTACGTGTTATTTTCACCTGATGCTGACATAAAGAAATGTGTTATATGAAAGAGAATCCCTTTGTAGATGCCTGAAGCACGACCATTTAAAGAGGAGAGAACTGACTGCAAAGCGACAGTTCATAAGGAAGTAAAACGGGTCCGCGCTGCAGGTTGCGCGAGGAGTGCGATATTTACGACGGCACTTGAAGGCATCACTGAGTACATCATGGCGACATCGAGGCCGAACGGACAACTTTAATCTCTGCTCGATGTCTGATGTTACCCCGAAAGCCTCTTTAACATCGGCAACGATCGCTCAACACGATTACGGGTGAGTTGGAAAACAGCCGAGGTTTTGTGCGTGTGCACGTCTGCGGATTTGACCGGACTGAAGAACGTTCATGACGCAATTTAAAACGGTTAAAAACGGTTCCTGCAGACTAATTTCTCACAGCAGCTGAGGAGAAAATGGACTCAAGTTGCTTCACAGGTTTCATTGCATGGTTTTATTTTATTTACCGCCCAAGTATTTGAGCTACCGTCCAAGTTTAGCGGCTGCGGCCGTTCATCATCTGCAACTTTGAAATGTAAATGACGCCGCTTTGCATCTGCATAGAACCTTCTCACATGCACGTTTGAAATGACACATTCTGATCTATGCAAACAGGGCTTCGGGCTGTCGGGACACAGCTCCAATTCTCCCGTCTTCTTTTTTTCCTCAATCGAACCTGCACTAAATCGATTTTCATCTAATTGGAACTTTAGTTTGACTGAACACTCCTGATGTTCTGCTGTAGGGTCCAGGGTCCAATCACAGCTCGGTGGGACTTTTAGCCAGTGTCTCTGCTCAGGTTTATCCAGAAAACAGTCCATCCACCCATCCTGCCTAAATACTCCCTTGTTAGGCCCTGGTGGAGGAGGAGGAGGAGGAGGAGGCCCTCCTCTGTCAGGAGGCAGATGAACTGTCTGGTTGCCTTTTTATGGCCAGATTGGAGCTTTGCGCTCTGCTCTGGTTACTTTTCCCTGGGAGAAGCTGTCGTTAATAAGGTCGTTAACCCACCAGGTGCTGTCACCCATATATAAAACAAAATGTCTGATTTCAAATATAATTCTCTCCCTTTCGGTAGATGCCCTCAAGTATCAAAGATGCAGCTTGACAAGAATTTATATGGACTGTATTTTTTTCCCCTGTAAATTAAATATTTAGAATTTTCTGAAAACACTTTAGGGACCCCAGCCGGGTGTCGGCACCGGCAGTTACCCTGACCCCGTTTTATATTTGTGCCGTTTACGTCCAGCCCAGTTCTGCTCGGACTCGTCACACTTTCATGAAGCTGTGGAACAAACCAACACCGAGTCGGCGGTTCCGTTTGTGCGGGTCCGTTTGTGGAGCTTTGTTATGACGGCCTGCTTCCAGCCGTGTTCACAAACCATAAACCACAACTTGATGATGGCGTTCCTCAACGCAACGGAGAAATCTAAATTCTGAACACTATTTTTGAGCGCTTCTACCAAACTACATTTTTAAAAGCATCTGTTTGTCACGAGCCGACGTCGGCACATGAACGCCAACATCAGCTGCTTTTATCGTGTGATGTCGTGGCCTCGATTCAGCTCCAGACTGAGCTCTTGTGGTACCTCTGGAGGGGCCCCGTGGCCCTGGAGCCAGCCTCTGTGCTTCTGAATGCACACTGGTGCTGCTGTTCACTCCTCACTGCCTCCTGTGGGAGTATATATTTCAGTCAGCTGTTCTGGGTAAACATGCGGGCTGTAAAAGCCTTCACACACCCACCTGACAATCATCCAACCGGCCTCACTGGACGCCATCAAACACGGTGCGTCCTGTTCAGGTGGGAACGGGTGATCTCACTGGAAACCTTTCAGTTCCCTAAAACGCTCATTTATGTCTGTTGTTCCTGCGACGGGGTTTCTGAAGTTGAGCCTTTGTTTGGAGGCTGGTCTGTCCTTCAGGAGGTCAGTCCTCGCTCGACATTGTGGGAGCTTTGATGGGAATGTGTCCTTTGGCTAGAACAGCAGCGGCTGTGTTCCAGCCTTTAAACAAGCCGTAAGAAGATAGCTGTGTATTTTAAGCAGGAAAGATCATCTCCAAATATTAATATTATCTGAGGCAGCTTGCTCCTGTAGGTGGCTTCAACCTGTTCACTCGGCACTTTTTGACAAACTGAAATTTATTCTCCTGATCCGGACTGAAACATAAACAGCCAGGAGTGATTTTCAGATTAGCAGCGCTGCGATGAAAGAATGTTTCAGGAAGAGGAAGATTGGATGGATGCTTGTGTGGTGACTCACTGAAGAGGTTTGGAATGGAAATAAAAGTCTGCATTATGTCACAGGAAGGATCCCTGAACAGAACAGCACAAAGTCGGACCTGTTTTAGTAGAATCTCTCACCGAGGGTGGAAACGGAACCTGTCGGCCTGGTGGGTTCGATCCCGTTGGATTGAACTTCTGATGAGTGGTTTCTGTTATTGAGCCAGTCTCTCCCAGAGACCACTTACCTCCGCTGACGCCTCAGATTCTCCTCCCTCACCCTCGCCCGCCCCCAGTATGCCTGGAAATGGACACTGCTGGTGTATTTATAGCGCCTGAGCACAAGCGCGCTCTCATTCTTAACTAGGAGCCAGGAGCTGCTGTTGTTCAGCTTCGCGGTGGCGTTTTAGACCGTTACAGCAGCTCAGCAGGTAGGCCCACGGAGGGGAAAACTATTCAAGGGAAGAGCTTCAGTGCTTGTGTTTGGTTCTGTTTTGACTTGAAGACGCTTTTACCGATAATCTGCCGGAGAATGTTTAGAAATGTCTTTTTGTCTGTTCTTACCTGTTTTACTGGTGTTACGCGTCATCGTAGCCGAGCACCTTAATTCTTTTTCATTATGATCACAGTTCAGACTCGTCAACCATGATGCAGTTCTAATTACCCCCCGTCTCACGGGTTTATTATAAATGACTTATGAATGATCTTTTCTTTCTTGAGAAAGTTGAGGGCGTCTACTTTGGCTTCTGACTTACTCAATTTTGATGTAATGGAAGTCAAACGACACAGTAATTAGGAGGTGACGAGCGTGCTCGTCAGCCTAATGTGGAACAGGATGGAGAGATGGCAGATCTAGTAGCTCCCATAGAAAGTTTAATCACATGATGTGAGAAGGAGAGGTTGTTGAGTCAGCTCAGGTTGACTCATGAAGCTTGTGTGTGTTTTTTTTGTGACCTTTAAATCAGTAGTTAATGAGTCAGAAGATGGTTACTAGCTCAGCTCTGATTGGTCGGTTCTTTCCTCGTCTCCTGTGTTGACGTGAGGGAGGAAAAAACGAATGTGACGTGTTGATGTTTGAGAAACTCTGACCTGTTTTTTGTCTTGATCCAGATGAGAGCAGCCTTCTGACGGAGACGCACAGCAGCGATGGAGCGGCCCGGCCTGCAGACACAGCCATCCACCCTGCCGTTTTTCGACACGGCCCACGCCTTCAACCTGCTGCGGGGGATCCACGAACTGCGCGCCGAGCAAAAGTTTTTCGACGTGACTTTATGTGCCGAGGGCCGGGAGTTCCGCTGTCACCGGACCGTGTTGGCGGCCGCCAGCACCTACTTCCGGGCAATGTTTACGGGAACGCTGCGGGAGAGCGTCATGGACTGCGTGGTCCTTCATGAGGTTTCAGCTGAACTTTTGGGTCTCCTGGTGGACTTCTGCTACACAGGACGTGTCACGGTCACTCAGGACAACGTGGACGTCCTCCTGAAGACGGCTGATCTGTTTCAGTTCCCTTCTGTGAAAGAGGCCTGCTGCGCCTTCCTAGAGCAGCGACTGGACGTCTCCAACTGTTTGGAGATCCAGGACTTTGCGGAGGCCTACGCCTGCCGAGAGCTAGCAGCCAGCGCTCGCCGCTTTGTCCTGAAAAACATGATGGAGCTGGCCAAAGGGATGGACTTTGACAGGTTGCCGTGGAAGCGACTCCTGGAGTTTGTGTCGGACGATGAGCTGTGCGTGGACAAGGAGGAGACGGTTTACCAGATCGCGGTGCGTTGGGTGAAGGCCGACCTCCAGCGGAGGCTGCACCACTGGCCGGAGCTCCTCCAGCAGGTCCGACTCCCGTTTGTGAGGAGGTTCTTCTTGTTGGCCCACGTGGAGAGCGACCCGCTCGTTTACCTTTCGCCCACATGCCTCCGCATGGTCAACGAGGCGCGCAGCTTCCAGTCGTGCGAGTATGACCGCCACGACAGGCCCTGCCACCGCATGCGCGCTCGGCCGTCCACGGGTTTGGCTGAAATATTGGTGGTGATCGGCGGCTGTGACCAGGACTGTGACGAACTGGTCACGGTGGACTGTTTCAACCCTCAAACTGGACAGTGGCGCTACCTGGCGGAGTTTCCTGACCACCTGGGGGGAGGCTACAGCATAGCGGCCCTCGGGAACGACATGTATGTCTCCGGTAGGTCACGCAAGGACGGGGTTTGGTTCCATTTGAGCTGGACATCAGCTTTATAAATAACCTTCAGCGTTGCTGGTCAGTGGCTCTGAGACAGGACGTGATGGCTCTGCCTGGACCTCTGCCCTGGCGTCATTGTTGCCCCCTCAATTTCGAGAACATCACCTCAGACTCTGAGGCTGTGTTGATCTCGAGTTGTGAGATAAATTTAGCAGAGTGGATTCAGTGTATCGCTGACTGAAATATGAGAAATGATGTTGCGTAATAGCTGAAGGGCCCGATCAGGGATGTAATTTCTTTGAGGCGGAGCCTTATTTTATTTATTATTGCAATTTATTTTGTATTGCAATCATGTACTTTAGGAATTTCAAGTGAATTTAAGAGGTTTTGTTCCAGATATGTAGTCGGTAGTTTCCGAGTTGGCAGCGTGGGTGCTGGTGGTCTCATCGGCGTGTCTGTGTCCTCCAGGCGGCTCTGACGGCTCTCGCCTCTACGATGGCGTCTGGCGCTACAACTCCAGCGTCAACGAGTGGACGGAGGCGTCGCCCATGTTGAAGGCGCGGGAGTACCACAGCTCTTGTGTGCTGAGAGGTCAACTGTACGTGGTGGCGTCGGACAGCACCGAGCGGTACGACCACATGCTCGACTGCTGGGAGGCCCTTCCGCCCATGCCGCACCCCATGGACAACTGCTCCACCACCACGTGCGCCGGACGCCTGTACGCTATTGGTTGTCTGGCCGGCGAGGACACGATGGCTGTCCAGTGTTACGACGCGGACACCAACCGCTGGGCCATGGTCAACTGCGGGGAGCTGCCGCCGTGGTCCTTCACCCCAAAAACGGTCACCCTCAAAAGCCTCATCTACTTCATCAGGTGAGTTTTATAGAGACTGAGGATCTCATCCTGGTGCCTAGAAGCATCCTAGTGCATAGGGTCTGCTCTCAAGGAGCCAGGACCTGTCAGAGCTGAGGGTTTTACAGGCATCAGAACAGGCTTTTCCTGCTCATTTCCTCTCCTTTCTGCCCCTTTTCTGGCCCTTTTCTACATGGTTTCATACAGTGTCTCTGTCTGTAGGGACGACTCAGCAGAGGTTGATGTTTATAACCCCCAAAAGAACGAGTGGGACAAAATTACGCCCATGAACCAGGTTTGTAGTTCACACTGAAACTACAGTTTTATCACAGCAGTCGCCTTAAACCATGATATCTGCGTGATGCTGGGCACGATCTCGCTCGATGAGCCTTACTGCTTTGTGTCCTCAGGTCCATGTTGGAGGCAGTGTGGCGGCACTGGGCGGAAAACTGTACGTCTCCGGTGGTTACGACAACACGTTTGAGCTGTCGGATGTGGTGGAAGCCTACGACCCGAGCATACGCAGGTGGACTCTTGCTGGTCGACTCCCTCAGCCGACCTTCTGGCACGGCAGCGTCAGCATCTTCCGACAGTTCATGCCTCTGGTCTCCAGCTCATTTGAACCTGCTGATGTTCCCGAGTCAAACGCCATCCACCTGCACCGACACCAGCGTCTACAGGCGCTCCACAATCTCAACAATAATCTCAACCAGAACCAGGATGTGAACCCAGCACATTGAGTGTGCACCTCCATGTTGTTTGTTTCTCGTGCGCTGTGTAGTTTACCTCATCGCGATGCTGAAGTTGTGGAAGACGGAGGCAGGTGGAGCTTCGAGCTGACACAGGTGTCAAGTCTTCCTGAGACCTTGGTCAGGTCTCACTGCGTAGCTCCAGATCAGTGGCCTGGACCTGTTCTGAGATGCAGCCTCCTCTTGTCCTCCTTTGATCGGTGAAGGAGATTATAAACCAGCTAAATCTCGATGTCGACTTTTGATCATAACTAGTTTGCACAGGTTCTGAAAAGCTAATCCCAAAGTGAGAAGGTTGGAGCTGTCTGACGAGGTTTAGATGTTGTTTACATGCTCTGACATTATTTTACAAGCATTCTTCCAACATGATTCTGACTGCTTATTTAAGCCAGTAACCCCCCCCCCCCCCAAACCCTTTGGTCCTCTTGAAGGAGTAACAGGATGCTCTACAGTCTAGTGAGTTGAGTTTGTGGTGTAAAACCAAGACTCTAGTGCTTCATGTGAAGAATCTGACTCAGTCGTATCTGTGTCAATAGCTCTGTTAGCCTTTATGCTAAATTGTGTTGAATTCACAAACCTAAGGCTAAATCTGAATATAAACAACAAACTACCTGCCCCAAATCTCATTGACGTGGTGTTTAATAGTTAATGGGGCATCCAAGGCAGCTTCAGAATCGCTTCAGAATCGGAACCAATTCATCTGTTTAGATTCTAAAATGAGCTGAGTCACAGACTCAGAAGTGAACAGGATCATTTAAGGTGGTTTACATTTTACTTGGCTGATTCTCTGTTGCTGGTTACAGCTCATCAGAAAATAACAGATTCACTACTCATGTTCTCATCACTGGGATGCTGAGACGGTGGGTGAACTGGGTGTCTGAGTCAGATCACTGATGGCGTAAAGAACGGCTGCAGCGTGCCTGAAGAGAAAAGCAAATTTAATTGGCAAGTAAAAAATATATATATAATTTTTTTGGCAAACCCTGAAAGCAGCCTCTCGCGCTCCAGTCAAATGTGCATGAATCAATTTCTTAAAATGTGTATTGACATATGTGTTTAAATGTTTATTTATGGATATGTGTGCTGCAGTGCCAGAATACGTGATGGATGTTGATGAAGCGTCAGTTGCAACTGGAAGTGAAAAAGATCTCGTTTTGCTCAGAAGTACTTTTTTAATTTTTACAAGCGTTGGGTTGGATGTTTCTTTGAGTAATGTTTGAGTATTGTTTCCTGTAGCTACAGTGTTTGATGTGGTTATTCAAATATCAGACTGCAGGCTGGTGTGCTTAATCACAAGTTGATAAGTTTCATCAAAAGTTATTGATTATATTTGTGGTTGAGCATTATATAGACATGCATTTTAATAGCAACAGTCCACTTAAAACTTGTATTTCAAGCGTCAGTTTTCTGTTGTAACCTTAGTTTACTTCAACAGTTACATTTGGTCTTGAATGTTATGCTCCAGTATATAAAATGTATGATTTGAGATTGTTGTCAGCATTTGCTTTGTGGTTGTATTCTTTTATTTTCCGTGCTTGCTAAATCCTTCCCAGTTGCATGCAAGGTCTCAATGAAATTCCCACAAATAAATACAAATGAAAGAAGTGCAACAGTGTGTGTTTTAGAGAAAACAATGAGGTTTTTTTTAAAAACAAAAAAACAAACTCGAGATGATTTCAGTGCATCTGTGAAAACGTCTGGTTCTGCAGCCTGACTCAACACGCTGCAGAACACTGGCCGTTTACCTCATGAGAGGATCATACAGGTGTCAGTCAGTCATACAATAAGAAAGCAATATTGCACCCAAACAGGTTTTATTTGTCTTTATTTTGAAACGTCTTAAGCCACACTCCGGTCCAGGAAGTGGCGATAATGCGCCATAAGCGGGTTTGCCAAATACCGATAGCAGAAGAAGATTAAGCTAACAAGATAGCCGTTTTTAATGCTATTTATTTAAGTCGCTCTTGTTAGTTTCGTTACTGTATTTTGTGAATTAGAACACTAACTCAAGTTATCTATTCATTTCCACTGTGTCGAGGAAAACATTTTTCTCTTGTAATTTAAACCGGGATGCAGCGACTCTGCCATCCAGTGGCCGTGAAGGGTCACTACACCCCAACTCAACATAAATGTATAAAAAGGTTCTTTTTTTGTAATGTTGCATTTCTGTAACTAAGTTTAACTCCACCAAATTACCACAAAGTAATTTATTAGTAAGTTCTTAAACAACTAAAGCAACACAATAGACTGAACTTTCACATTTACATGTTTTGATCCTAAATGTTGAATGAGTTCTGTCCTTTGGTCCTCAGGTCTTGTTCTCAGATATACTCTGAACCATTTCCTGCACGGATGACCTATATGACTGGACCAGCTGCGACTGCTGCAGCACCTCTGACACAGAGAAACTTTCTGCTGCCACATCTTCTCCGAGGTTCTGGTTGGTCACCACCTCCTCCATCACAACGTGGCTCGAATCAATTCCATCAATGATGCAACCAGGGTGAAGGCCCCCTCTGCTGTTGGGCTGTGGGATTGTGGACTCTTTAACAGCCCCTATGATGTAACCACTGTGCTCGGAGGTCATCGAGGCCTCCACGACTTCAGCGGATTCGTGTTCTGAGGGATTTACGTCCACTTCCTGCACAACAACGTTCCTCAGTTTTCTCTGTCGGGGATTGTAGTTCTCAGTCCGTTTGTGAACCTGAACGTGTCGCCGCAGATGAGCCTGGGAATGACGAAATACATATCAGCTCTCCAAGAACACATGTAACAGCAGCTTGAACACCAGGTGTAACGGATACAAGTGGATCCTTACCTGTCTGGTGAATTTGTAGCCACAGTCTGGACACTGAAACTTCCTCATGCCTTTGTGTCGACGCAGATGAACACGGAGCTGCTCTCTGGCTGTGGACACAACCAGCACAGGAGTTGTGACTGACCACGGAAGTTAAAGGCCACGTGCTATGTTGACATTCTGTACCTTTGAATGTTTTGTTGCATATGTGACAGCAGTGCGGTCGGCCTTCCTCGTGCTTGCTGGCCTTGTGTCGGACGAGGGCGCCTTTTTCTGTGAAGCGCTGCTCACACACGTCGCAGGCGAACGGACGCTCGCCAGTGTGCGTCCGACTGTGTTTATCCAGACTGGCTGTTTTTGGAAGAGACAAATAGATGCAGTGAAAGAGCCCTCGTGGCATCACCTGTAAAAACAGCTTTTGCTTGTTATCTTTCCACAGGTGCGGAGGACAGGAGGCAGCTGCTACCCTGGGTTCGGAAGGTCTTGCCACACAGATGACACTGATACGGCCTCTCGCCGCTGTGGATACGCAGGTGTATGTTTAAGTTGTTTTTCTGGGAGAAGGCGTGGCCGCACAAGTTGCACACGAAAGGCCGCTCGTTTCTGTGAACGGGAAACATACTCAGCCAGTCACGTCCTGCGTGGTGCACGCGGCAGGGACGGGCCCATTTCAGTACCTGTGGATGGCTTTGATGTGCATTTGCAGGCCGTTCCGACTTGATGCTCGATGTCCACACTCCTCACACACAAACGGCTTTTCTCCCCGATGTTTCGCTGCTTCGTGCACACGCAGCTCCGTACGCGTCAGGAAGGTTTTAGGACACTGGGGACACTATAGAGTGAAGCATTTCAGCAAAGCTAGAGGTGGTTTCCTCACTCAGGGGATGTGCTGACAGTAAGAGACTCACTGCATGTGGTTTGGGGTGACCGTGAGCCTTCATCATGTGAAGAGTCAAACTTTTCTTGCGCATAAATTGTTCAGGACAAATGGAGCACTGAAAAGAAGTCAGTGAAAATATCTTGTAAAAGGGAAAGATCTCCTCATTTTCATAACCAACCGCAAGAGAAGACGTTCGCGGAGTTAAATCAACATTTGGGAAGTGATTCTGGAAAACTGGAGGTGTCGACTGTGTCCCGTTAGGGTAGCAGAGGACGCACCTTGTGGGGCATGTCTCCAGTGTGAGAGACGACGTGCAGCCGCAGCTCCTCTTTCCCGTTAAACGTGGCCGAGCAGGTAACACAGGGGAACTTCTGGCATGAAAGAGTCAGGCACACATTGATTTTAATTTTCTCAGGTGAATCTGAGTAAAGCTGTTTGCTTGTTTACTGACCTGAACCCTGGCACAGTCTCTGAACTCATGCACCAGTAGATTTTCCTTCCTGAAGTATCTCTTCCCACATTTCAGGCAACCGAAGGGCCGTTCTCCTGTGTGCCGTCTGTTATTTGTGGGTAAAAGCGTTCATTTACTGCAGCACATATATTCAACCAACAATATTTAAGTTGTCCTCAGGCAAACGGTTCTATTGCAAAGCCGAAGCCTTCATTTCAGTTTCAAACACGTCTGTACCTGTTGTGCACTTTGAGGTAATATTTGCTCTTGAAGGACTTGTCACAGATGGGACAGTGGACACAGTCCTTCTTGGACTCGCCCTCCACAACTTCCTTATTCTCGGTTTTGTCCGTTTGCAGCTGAGCTTTGCGCTTCCGTGCTGACGGCGCAGATGCGGACAAGCAGCTCAGCTCTGCCGCGGGTACATACTCTTCATCCGTTTCTTCAGTGACTGGCTCAAAACTCTCCACAGCATCATCATCATCATCATCTTTATCTTCATCTTCTGCTGGTTCGCCAACATCACCTGCTTCAGTCTGCACCTCACTTACCTGCAAACAAAGAGTTCATGAAATAAATCCTGCACGATGATGATTAATGATTAATATTAGGTCATATCGCTCAGCCCCTTAGGATGTTTTTGGAATATTCAGTATTGATATCGATGTTATTACAGACTCTGACTCCACCTCTGTTTCACCAGCTGGCTGATCTGGATTGTCCCCAACAGGCTCCCGTATCTTTGCCTCTGTGGGAAGATGTGGAGGCCTCTTGCTGGATACATCAGGAGCCGTGAAGTCAATAGAGGGATTTTCGTCAGGGATCAGACGTCTGGGGCCTTTCACGATGCGACCGGAGCGGGTGGTGGTGGTGGTGGATGCCATGCTATGATTCACCACGGCGGCCTCAGCCTCTGAGTCTTTGATCACGATTTCTTTTTCTTCTTTGACTAAACAAAGAGGTTTTGGATCTGAGGTGGGCTTTCTTGGTCTTCCCCTTTTTCGTTTCAGAGGCACAGGATCCTCAGAGGTTGCCTTGAACTGCTGACAGAGATTGAGCACTTCCTCAACACAGAGACTGGATGCTGCATGCTGCACATTGTGGAAGTTGTGACTGTCCAACTTGAGCTCTCCTGTGTACACAAAGTTCAGGAGCAACTCCAGACCATCTTCAGGACACTCCTGGAGGCAGAATTCTGTGCACGGTGCAGTGGGAGCTGCAGCAGATTGTTGGAACAAGTCACTGAAACAGGCCAGAATGTTTCTATGGGCCAGGAAGATGATTCCGCTTCCTACATTCAATGCAGCGTCGCAGAACGTCCCTACTGCCCTCTGCTGGTTCAGGCAGGACAGGACACGCAGTGCGTGGCTGCTCTCTGCAGCAGGCATCGCTGGTCCACTGGTGCAGGACACACGGACACAAAGACAATCAGCCATTTCGCTATTGACAACCCAGTTATTATCATCAAATTATAAGAAGATTAATCCAGTCTTAAATGTCTCAGTTGTCACACAATCAGCTATCACTGCCATTTGGTTTATTTTGTCTGTATATAAACCTAAATTATTGTTTAACCAAATGAGATATACCGTTAGCCCCCCCCTCCACACACACACACACCACCTCAATCACCATCAACATCAAAAGTAATAAATAAATAAAACTAAACAATTAACTAAATTTTTTAATTACTTTAAAACTCAATTAAGAAAAATCATCGTCAACTTTCAAAGTTTTGGAGCAACATCGTTTTAATTTGGACTGACACCACTGTTTCTAGCTAAAATAGTTCATAGTTTTCCATGTTGTTTGCACTGACAGCTAAAAGGATTCTGAATTCTTGCACAGCCAGAGCAACCTAGCAGCTCGACGTTTATTTCTTAGCGCATATTTTAAGACAGTCCCTTAGCACGACAGGTACGCACCTAACGGCTGTAATTTGACGTTCATATCCACGAAATTGATTGTTGATTCCTACATATGAGGAGCCGTAAAAGCTCAAGTTGTCCTATAAAACATTTAACAAACATAGCAAGGGAGCTGTGTTTACCTTCTTTTCGTTTCTTGCAGGCCCCTAAAACTGCAAAAGGAACAGGATATGACGCTGATTGGGCGAACGAACTCCGGGATAAATCTATGTTGTCCATTTTTAATCAATAATATTCTTGTTTTTCTTGATATTTTAAAATATCACAATATATATCTACATTATTCTCAAACAAATAATTAAATGATGATTTATGGCACAATAAAACAGTTTTAGTAATCCGAGTCACATTTCTAGTCGTTTAAAAAACTCCGGGAAATATCATAGTTGACCACTTAGAAGCGGCACCTGTTTGTGACTCACACATGTTAGCTAGCCCGTTAGCACTGTTAATGTAAGTCTTAGCTAGTCTAATGGATTCACTTTAGAATCGTTTACGTATGTTGCTTGAAAAAAATCTACAGCTCTGTATCACTTTCGGATAGACGCAGGTAAGTTTTGTAGAAAAGAACGTAACATGGTCTTCCTGCTGGTTTTTTCCAGTGTTGTTAGCCTACGTTAGCGATCGGAACTTCACACCGCAAGCTCGATTCACGCTGCAACGGTGTTTTAGCCGTTTTAAATTGATTTTGTACGTTTTGCTCTTATATTTTGCACTTTTAGAGATTTAATGCACTCATGATGTGTGTTAGTTTGGAATTGGCATAGTCTGCAACTGTTATCCAAATCAATGCATGCCATGCTGTTATGTTCCGAATATATTAATTACTCAGCAGTACATTTAATCGTTTAATAATTCAAAAACCTGACGTTCCAACTTATATCTGCCTGTTTTTTTTTTTAATTCAACCACGGCGTGATTGTCAGCATAGGATTGAGCGTCCCTGTGCTAACAATCAAACTACATTTTGACTAAAACAACCTGAAGAAATCTGCGTTATTTTAACATCTACTGCACATCCTTGTTTGCAGGTCATTGATCTTTGCTGGCACCCACATGTATAAATAGTTCAGTCATGAAGGTAAAGAAGCACGCTCAAGTTAAGGAACATGCCAAGTCTCAGAAATGGAAGGACATCAAGGGGAAGCGGTGCAGGATCCCCATCACATCCTCTGAGCTCAACTCTACTCCTGTGATGATCAGCATTATCAAGGAGCACCAAGTGTCCATGAAGAAAAAGCCCAGCGTCAAGCGTTTAAAGAATAAAGCAAAGTCAGCTGCTGAGTCTAACAAAAACTCCCATCAGACCGAATCAAGGAAGCCCCAATCTCAGACCAACGGGAACGCGGTGTTTACGGTTGAAAGTGGGACAGATGATGTTGAGGAATGGAGGGAGTATTCCCAGTCTGTTCAGTTAGAGAAAATGGAACCTTCAAGTGCACCTGAAAAGACGCGGCAGGGCAGACTAGAGGGAGAAGCTCTTCACTACTGCGCAGAGCGAGACGATCGGAAAAACCATGCTGTGCTCATCATGCAGAAAGATCAGGTAAACTGTTGAGGCTGTTCAGGTAGAGATCTGACACTTCCGAAAGCTTTATTTTCATTGACTCCGATCCTGTCATTCTCCTTTAGACCCTGTGTTTCCGTGGGAAATGCCTTTTGACTTGTTTATATGGTCGAGTAGAAGTGATGGGGTTCACCATCGAAGAGGGCCAGGAGTCCTATCCACTCTTCTCACCAGCCTCCCATTGTCCCCTGACGGTCAGGACTTTGGAAACGTCAGGTCCCAACAGAGATCCCCGCACGGACGCTGCACGCATCCTCCAGGAACACCTGCCCACAGGTGAATGGTTCAGATTGCTTTTCCCCTTAGAATGTTCTGCCGCACGGCCAGAATTTTTGTCTGTTTTAGTTTTGTGACAAAATCTATTGTTCTGTCTCTCTATTGGCGAATTGATTTGTATAATTCTGTCTCGCTGTTGTCGCTGTACTTTGCCCAGCATCGCGGAAGAAATTACTAAAACAGATGACGCCGACCTCGTCCATCATCTTGCTGGAGCCCATGGAGAGTCGGCTGACGCGGTTTCTGTCCAGCTTCCCTGATCTCAGTGAATTGTTCAGCCCCCCGATGGTACGTTGTGTCACAGTCACTAGAATGGAAAGGTCATGAGAGCAGTCCCAGAGGTCACGGAGAGCTAATTTCCCTTCACTCCTGCTTAGAGTGAACTCATATCAGCGGTTTTTGACACTCCACTCAATGGCTTGGGAGTGATTCCACTCGTCAGCAGCGTTGAGGGACTCAATATGTCGAAGAGCTACCGAGATGCTCTCAACACGGTGGTCAGCGCCTGCAGAGGTAGGCGTCATTGGACACGGCTCGCATCCACAAACGTCTCCTACTGGATGAACATTTTGCACCAGTATGAAAGGGAGCAATTTTTCAGACAAATGGTGGTTGTATAATACACCAGCAGGACTGAGGCCTCGGCCTTAGGTCAGGCAGTCAAGTCGGGGCTTCACCTGAGAAAACCGGTGGAAACTAAATGAATATATGTTTCATTTTTAGGGGACATGGATGGTTGTGCTGTCATTTTTGTTTGTGGTGCCAGAAATGTGGGAAAGTCGACATTTATCCGCACGCTCATCAATACTTTGTTAAATCAGTAGGTTTTCTTTTTATACATTGTGTCCAATGGTTATATCCTATGCTTTTATTTAATGGTCCCTGTGAACAGCACCAGGTGAAAGCTGATGTTTGTGCGTGTGTTTGTAGCACCACCAGCGTTGACTATTTGGAAGGCGACCTTGGTCAAACGGAGTTCACGCCTGCTGGTTGTCTGTCTTTCTCAACTGTTAAAGAGCCACTTCTAGGTATGTTTTAATCCTTCTCTTTATGACACTTAAAACGGACCAAAACCCCAGAGTCTGAGCTCTGGCAAGCAGCTAAGCTAACCTAACTCCTCCTAAATAAATGTTCTGTGAAGTCTTTCTTTTTTTTGAATATCCTTCTTTGCAGCTTTTCCTGTTTTATATTTTTACCGGACATGCGTTATGTTTCAGGTCCTCCTTTCACACATCAGTGGACTCCAGAACACATGATCTACTACGGTCAGCCTTCCTGCGATTCAGACATGGACCGCTATCTGGAATCCTTGAAGTTTTGTGGCGAAGGCGCTCTCAGAGCAGAGAGACTCCGGTTATCATCAACACTATGGGCTGGGTCAAAGGTCAGCACCAGTTACACCCAGTAAAAGAAAGCATCTTTAAATATCGTCCAATTTAAACAGAGACCGAACCATTTCTTGGGCCATCCACAGGGTTTGGATTTCAGCTGCTGGTGGACATGATCCGCTTTTTCCCAGTTTCGCACGTGGTGCAGCTGGACAAGGGTGAGCTTTCCCAGTCTGCTGCCCTCACACCAGAGTTTCTGAGGACGGCGCAGGGTTACCAGACTCACCCACCAGCCCAGACGGCCTTGGATGAGTTTACAGAGAGCCACCACCCCCCCAGGAGCTACACCCATCTGGCCGTCCAGTCAGACTTCCAGGGTGTTGCACGGCAGGGAACATCGTGAGTGCTGCAGCCTGTGTGAGGGGGTCAATATTTGATCAGCAAAGGCTTGAATGTTGCTTTGTGTTGTGACAGGAAACACCAGCGCAGTAATGAGCACAGAGAGCTGTCATTGCTGGCCTACCTGAGTCAGCTCCAGTCTGCAGACCTGGGACCAGTTAGACCTCTTCACAGCCTCACGCCGTACCAGGTACATGAACTTTCTGAACTGGATGTTTATGATGCTGGACAAACGGGTGAATAAGTGTGTTCTGTTCGTAGGTGCCCTACACTGCAGTGGCACTAGGTGTGGTCCATTGTGAGGTGGCCCCCAGTCACATGTTTTATGCAGTCAATGGCAGTCTGGTGGGACTCTGCTGTCTGGCAGAGAAGGTAACCAACAGGGGGGGACCAGTCCTGCTGTCACAGGCCCCCATCTGCCCCTGTGTGGGCTTTGGTAAGTAGACATGTACCAATGGCAAAATGGTCTCAATGACGACACCTTGTGGTCAGATGGAGGTATTGATCTAAAATGACAATCTGAACCTTGTGCGGTGGGGGGGGGGGTCTGAAGTGTATATTATAGCATTTATGTGATGTGTTAAAATGTGTATAACTGGGAAAAGCAGTAGTTTCACAGCTGACATCGTTAGGGGGGGAGTCTGACTGGGGTGTCTCATAAAAGGTTCCACTGCTTTGTGGAGATGCATAAACACACACGCACGACAAGTCTTCACTCTTTATGTTAAAGGACCAAATTCTTTGATATTTTCACAGGTTTTACTTGTTCCCCCAATTACTTTGTGGATAAAAAGCTGCAGCCATTTTAAGTTTGAGTGGTAAAACGGACGTGGTTGTGGATGTGTTCCAGGCGTGCTTCGAGGCATTGACAAGGAGCGAGGCCTTTACTTCCTGCTGACGCCTGTGGATCCCTCCGTCCTCCGTAACGTCAACTGTCTCCTCCTAGGAGCGATTTCACTGCCTGCCTGCATCCTCACATCACAGGTCAGAATGCAGATATTTGCAGATAAGTGTTGTTTCTTTAGAACAGGAAGTGACACGTCTCCCTCTTTCAGCCTGGGTTTGATGGAGAGACGCCATACGTGACCACAGACTACAGTTTTGATCTCAGCGGTGCAGGAAAGATGAGAATTTTCAAGGGACTGACCAGACCCAGTCACCTGGGCTTACACTGAACGTTTCTACATGCTGTCGGGTCATTGGCCTTTTTTATTCACGGCTTTTCATCGACCTTCCAGTGTGCAGACCTGAGGCACTGTTGGACAGTTTACTCCAAGGCTCAGCAGCTGCTTCACAGGTCCTTCAGACACGCACCCTGGAAGATCTCTGGACAATCAGGAGTTTCCCCACATTGGACCATTGACAGGAGATCTGGCATCTTCCAAGATGTTGGATCTGGAGAGCGTGATGATGCTTCTCCATCTCCTGGATGTGTTGGCCGACTTCACCATCAGCCCCCACCACTAGAGGCTTTCACAGCTCTACTTTAAAACTGCTTTTTTTTGTGAGAAATGCATCATCAACACATCCGCTGGCAGCCACAGGCTCATCCAGGGGCTCTCCTGGAGGCTGCCGCTCGGAGCCAACAGGATCATAGTGAATGTGCTGAGTTCCATCTGGGGGATCCTACAGTACATTTGATATACGCTGTCACATGATCCAGTAATATCAAAATTCTCTTTAAGCTCTTATTTGGCGTCTCCATTTCTTTGTCCGTGGCACTTTGAAGCTTCAAGTGAAGATGGAAAATTTTTGCCAGATAATAAATGATAAATGTCTTGAGTGCAGACTTTGTGTTTTCTTGCTTTCTAGTGCTTTTGAAACGTTTTCGGCTGTCTGGTTGGATATTCTTGGAGCTCTGGATGCATTTAACCAGCACATGTTCTTAGCGGCGCCTGTTACCTTGTTCACGCTCACCTCCAACCTTTAAAAAAGTAGGCTGAGCCAGTTGAGGGGATGGTAATGTGACAAATGTGAGACAGTTTTTCAGTATTTTATGAAAGTGAACTGGTTCTTTGCATTGTTGTGTTGCTCTGCACTGCTGTACATTTGTGTTAAAGGAATATAATGGTGCACCACAGTTTGTAGGTCACTGATGACATTTTATACATGTATAAATGTTTACAGTTTCTTACACAGGTCTTTGTGGAACATAAAGGAATAAATGTTTTACAGTTTTGTCCATCGTGCTATCTTTTTTAACCGTTAGGGGGCAGCAAATGCCATTTTTGTGAAGTTCACTGCCAGAGCAGAAAACCCGTAATTAGACTTGACTTAATTAATCTTTCATTATCCTTCAAATTCACGTTTTTAAGAGAGAAATAATTTATTTCCCTTCATACTACCCGACTTCCAAGTTTACCTGACTGCAGGTTAAAGTGGATCCAGGTGTAGACTAACCCTCCCTCTCAAAGTATTGCTAATTTGCCATGGGAGCTGCTTCCCCGTCCCCCCTCTGTCCCCTCTCTCTGTCCCCTCTGTCCCCTCTCTCTCCCCTCTCTGTCCCCTCTGTCCCCCCTCTCTGCCCCCTCTCTCTGCCCCCTCTCTCTCTGTCCCCTCTCTGTCCCCTCTCTCTCCCCTCTCTGTCCCCTCTCTCTCCCCTCTCTGTCCCCTCTCTCTCCCCTCTCTCTCCCCTCTCTCTCCCCTCTCTGTCCCCCCTCTCTGCCCCCTCTCTCTCTCCCCTCTCTGTCCCCTCTCTCTCCCCTCTCTGCCCCCTCTCTCTGTCCCCTCTCTCTCTGTCCCCTCTCTCTCCTCTCTCTGTCCCCTCTCTCTCCCCTCTCTGTCCCCTCTCTCTCCTCTCTCTGTCCCCTCTCTCTCCCCTCTCTGTCCCCTCTCTCTCCCCTCTCTGTCCCCTCTCTGCCCCCTCTCTGCCCCCCCTCTCTCTCCTCTCTCTGTCCCCTCTCTGTCCCCTCTCTCTCCCCTCTCTGTCCCCTCTCTCTGTCCCCTCTCTGTCCCCTCTCTCTGTCCCCTCTCTGTCCCTGTTGTCTCTCTTTGTTGGCTGTACCCCGCCTCTTTATTGAGGGGAGCAGACAAACAACGCAGCCATGTTTGGCAGAGTCATTGTTTTGGCTTTGTCAGCTCAGATGTTTTCCCACAATCATCCTGCAGAAAGAACCAGCACAGCAGAGGTGAACCGAATGATCCCAAACATTTCAGTCTGGAGAAATGGATTATTTCCATCTAGAACACAAAATGAAATCATTTAGGATTTTCTCTGTGGTAACTCGAGAGGCCTGAAATAAGAAAACGACAGCTTGTCTGCTTTCATTTGTTCAAGCTTTTCAGATCAAATAAAATGGCAATTATTTTTGCATTCTAATTATTGCATATGCAGCTTAAACAGGATAAAGTCAATAATGGGGAAAATATGGGTTATTTAGGTCCATGTTAAACATTGAATTTGTTATCTTTGTAACTTACACTAATTGGCCTTGTTTGAAAAAAACAATGAAGAAAATTTATTGTAAATAAACAACACTTGACTGTTTTTGGATACATTATTGGCAAAATTCATGAAAAGGTTTTATTTATTTTGAGCTATCCTGAAATCAGACCATTTTTGGCTTATCAAACCAGAACACAACGATAATGACCCTGAAAGATTGGCTTATTGATTTTCCTTATTTCCATTGGTTGACATTGTGCCGGTCTCCCCGACCCACCTGCGGCTGGACGGAACCTGTGACCTCATCAGGTGTTGCCGCCTCCCTGTGCGCGGGCGCCCCCAGCGGCTCCTCGCTGTCACTGCGCAGATAAAGTGCGCCGCGTCTTTGTGGTTCGAGCTGGTCTGAATGAATGAAGCGGAGCCGACGGTCCGTGCGCGACCTCGACACCAAACTACCCACCAGACGAGTTGGACTTCAGCACCGCGTCATGGAAAGTCATCAGAAAGAGGACGACGCGTGGATCCTGACTTTTAAACGCCTCTGATCGGCGGGTTCCCCCCGCACCCCCCAAAGCTTCAGCAGCAAACATTTTCGCTCGGTCGTCGAGGGGATTTTCCTTCTCAGCAGCAGCGTGTGACCAGCAACAGGTCATTCCGAGCCGTCCGGCCTGCAGCGGTGCCTCGGCGCTCCTCGACCCGGGAGAAGCTCTCTCGGACCGGCTTGGCTTCGGGGCTTTGCAGCGTCCTCCGTGATGTGAGCTGCAGCTTTGTGCTCCACACCGACCAGATCCTCCAGGCTGAGGGGACGACAGCGGGCATGGGAACGGAATGAGTGATTGAACCTCGGTTTGTGTGTGATCATTGCTGACAGACGGAGCCGAGTGGAGCCGCAGATTCGACCGAACAGGCTCGGATATTTAAATGGTGCCAAACAAGTGGACCATGAATTCAGTTCTTCACAAGTCGCCTCCAAGGAGCTGGCTCGGGCTCAGACTACGACTCAGTAAGTAACAGTTCACCTAAAAAAGTTACCTTGGGGTCGAGCCTTTTCTGTCCACCCTCAGGGCTGCGGGTCCGGGTCCGGGTCCGGGTCCGGGTCCTTGACTGACTTTGAACCTGCAGGTCTTTGTTTTATTGCGTTTCCTGCACTCCAGGGTTCAGATCTGCACTTGGCAATTGACCTGAGCAATTATCCCAGCTGGAGACGGGGGCCTCTGAGTCCGAGGGGACACAGACCTGAAGGGCTCTCACCCACACAGGGGTGCAGCTCTTTACTGGGTTTTATACGTTTTTACATTTTGCCGCTCCACAAAGCTCCTCCAGCCTGCTCGACCTGCAGCTTTGTCCCTGGAAAAATGTGCTGAACACCCGTTTAAAGATGTCAAGAACTGTGTTTGATATCGATCCAGCTCACACACTTTATTCCAAAGGTGCTCCAGACTCCCCAGTATAAACTCAGCATGATCCCCCTGTGTGAATACAGCAGGAGCCTGTTGAGTGTGTGTGTGTGTGTGTGTGTGTGTGTGTGTGTGTGTGTGTGTGTGTGTGTGTGTGTGTGTGTGATATTTACAGGGTGACAAGAAGACATTTGGAGAAATAAAGAGCTCCTGGTGCGTCAGACTGGTATGAAAACAGCCCAGCAGACATTTAGCTATATGATAAAATCAGAACATATTTACGCGGAGGCCGGCGGAGCTCTGTGGACATTCGCCAACACATCACACGTGTAAGAGACATTTTTTCTGTACATGTGAAAATAGAAAAAAAGAAGATCTGTGGAGATCAGCTGGATCTGTGTGAGGCTAAAGAGGCTTTAGAAATCACATAAATGACCTCATGAATATCCTGGGGAAAAAAACCAAAATCAGGCAGGCAAATGGCTGTTTTGCTGGATCAGGAGTTTCTCATCACCCCATAATAATCCCAAGAATATCACTGTGAAAAGCTGAACATTGCTGAATTTCCCAGTGACCAAAATATCGACGTGGATAAATATGGAAGCAGTGAGAGAGTCTAATTATATAAGGAGGTGTTTACAAAATGGCTGTGGGTAGTTTCTCTTTCTCCATCTCTGACGTCGTTTTCCAGCTCTCTCTGTCACTGGTGTTACTGGGGTGCCGCCACAGTGGTCATGGGTTCATACAGTAAGCGTGGAGATAAGATTTAGCTCCCTTAATTGGCTGAGTCTGGAACTCTTCGGTGTTCCAGGCCACCGGAGACTTAAACCTGTCTTAAACACACCAGTCTAATCTGGGACCAGATGTCGTGTCTGCTCTTTGGCCACCTCCAAAAAACAAAAACAGGGACGTCACGAGCGCCAGCGTTCAGGCACTGACGGTCCTCTGAGAGGACCAGACTGGGAAACATGTTTATGTGGGGGTCTGGAATCTGTAGGTAGCTGCTGTGCTTCATCAGTGGAGGGTCTGGCCTGCTGATGTCCGTGGAGTTCCCTCCTTTGTTCTGACTTCTGAGCCACTTTTGACTTCTGATATGGTGGATTTGAAATTAACATGAATGAAAATAAGCAGTTGATAACTGTTGTTGGTCAGAGCACACGGTCCTCGTTGACTAACGGGGCATTCAGCTGATGTCTGGACGCCCCCACCACAGTTCTGAATTTAAATAGGCCTCTGAATGGAACCTTTGTTTGGGTTTGAACGCTTGATTCTTTTAAAACTAGTGTGTTTCTGCTCGGCTCGTGCCTTAGTTACAGTTCAGACTTCCTCCTTCGGACTCTTTCCATTGTTCTTTTCTTTTTCTCCAGCAGTAATTTCCTTTCTTTTCCACTCTTTGCACTTCTGCCTTTTCCTGAAGCTGCTCCGGGGTCACAGTTTGCTCTGCTCAGGAACCGTTTTTTCAGTTTTATCAGGTCCAGTTTCACAGTTAGTTGCCTTCATTCTGCAAGAAGAACCTTTTATACCCTGTAAAAAGTCCGGCTCTCGTTAGTTGCTGTTTAACTGAGGTTCGCCCCCTAGTGGTGATTCTGTTTAAGACGGAGTTCTCCATTCGCTACGCTTCCACCACTAATTGTAATTGACAATTATGCCCAAATCAGGTTTGAGGTGATGATAAATTGTCTTTAAATTGTCAGAGCAGACGAATCCAGCAGATGAGGTGACCTTCGTCACCATGGCGGTGGCGGTGTTTTGGGTTACAGCTGAGGTCATCGCTGTGGGCCACTTTCTGTTTCTGGTTCCGTTATTCATGAAGGACACTTGGGAAACACAATCCTGGCTCTTATTACCGCCCTTCTCAGCGCATTGTTGGTCTGTTTGTCTCACTTCTGTGTGGAGGGGAGGTCAGATTTCAGATGATGCACGGCTCTGTTTGTCCTTGTCCTCCACTTTTCCATCACCTTGGGCCAAACCTGATGCATCATGTGCAATCGGAATGACAGAAAAACAACATATCAAGTATTAAAACCAAATTTCTGTTGGTGATGGTATGAAACCCAGTAAAAGTGTATTCCACAGTTGCACCAACGGTTTTCTTCTTGTTTCTTCTTTGCGTGTGTGATGTAGCACTCAAAAGCTTGGGGGCTATATTTTAATGTTTGACAGCTTAACTGTTTTTCTAAAGAGCAAACTTTTTTTTCAATACATGCAGGATGTGGTTTGACGCTCACAGTCCCTCCTAGAATGAGACTTTGTCTATTTGGCCGCGTGTGTCGCTCCAGAACCTGTAAATCCCGTTGAGCCTCACCGATGTGCAGATTACCCATCATGCACCCTCTCCTGGATTTTGGCTTTGGAAGTGTGAGCTGAGGACGCGTTGCACACTCGCACGTTCCTGGAGGTTGACCTCGGTGTTGAGGTCCAATTTCATTTTGTATGTGGCCTCCTGTCCAACCTCGGTCCATCTAAGTCAGGGGTGTCCGGACCCGGTCCCTGAGGGCAACAGTCCAGCCAGGATCCTGTCCTACAGGGATGCACCACTCTCACCTGGGATCCCAGTTTCCTGGGAGGACACACAACCCAAAACTAGAAAATGATTCTCTATTTTCAGATTCTATGAGGTTTTTGCATAAATCAATATATTATTATTAAATTCCCCTTCTTTGCAGCACCCCCCCCCCCCCCCACACACACACACACACTCTCTTGACAAAGACAACGGCAGCTGATTATCTCAGTTTCCCTCCACATTTAAAATCTCCACCCTCTTAAGGACTGTTTGGGTTGCTGCCCTCCATGTGACAATAACTGTGTTTTGGGGTATTTAGGGTATGTTTTAGGGGGAATAAGTGGTTATGATCCTGTTCGCTCTGTTATTGGCTTCTCAGCTGGCAGCACTTCCAGTCCCACTGTTTCAATTAAGGGATTATTTTAATCAACAAGTTGCGGAGTCCATTTCTGTGGTGATTCATGTGTCCTCTGCATTATCCTGCGCTCATGCTATGATCCAAAGGTAACTTTAATCTATAACAGCCAGCAGAAAGATGCAGAACTTGTAAACTTGGTCTGGCCTGAAGGCGTGCGTGCCTGTGTGTGTGTGTGTGTGTGTGTGTGTGTGTGTGTGTGTGTGTGTGTGTGTTGTGTATTTTAGCATTGGCCCATTTGCCTTCAGCTCAAACAGTATTTGTGTCCAACAAATGAGACAAGAGCTGTTTTCATTGCATTGAGGCAGAATGTGTTTTTATTACTCTGAACCTTGATGGAGAAACTAGTTCCTTCTGTTCTGAGAGCACTCCCAGTGTGAGCTTAACCTGTGAAGGGTTAACTTCAGCCATTTTGATGGGCCACCTTGCTAAATATAACCTAAAACCTCCTCCACTTGGGCACAAGCCTTCAACTGCAGTCCCTCTGTCAGCATGGAGATACACACACTCTCTCACACACACTCTCACACACTCTGCAGTGGGCTCATTTACAGTCTAGTGCTGCAGCCGCTCACACACTTTTATTAACACACCATTAATAGTTCAGCGAGCAGCCGCTTCATTCATGCTCTGCTCTGCACATGATCACATTTGTGCTCTGATTCGTTACACTGGTGCTCAGAATGAGGGCAGGTTCCATTTGAAGAGGTCTGTTTTCAAAATACGGCCATTCCGGATGAATAACCTGAGTGCATCTGTCATGACGTGCAGTTTGGTGTACGTGTCACTTCTCTAGAAGTTGCATCAGAAAGTATATTTTAGAATTTCACTGGCGTTGGGGAGTTATCAGCCTCTTGTGGGCCTCCCGCAGCACCTGACCACAGTTTGTGTAAAACTGTTGCTGGAGGACATATAAAACTGTCAAATGACATTTCTCAACCCTGGAATTTCCTGTTTTTGATCATGGGAAAAGTGGATTAATCCTCATAGCGGCGATGAAAACAGGGATGCATCATTTGTGCTTCTTTTTGTTATGAAAAGTGGAGGATTTTTATTAATCCAATTGATGTTTTTCATTTGGTGTCTCTTGTATGTCCATCAGGACCCTCTGGTAAAGGAGATTTTTTAATCTTGAGGGTTCCACCCCAGTGAAATAAAGGTTTGAATGAAAAAGGATGCTGCTGACGGCGGTCTATTATCTTGTCTCTCTCTCCGCTTTTGTTCCTGCAGCAGGAGGAAATTGGCTCTTGTGTTTGCAGCCCGGCTCTCATGCTGCACGACTGCTTCTCTTCATTAAAAGGGAAGCTGCGCGCTCAAAGCTGCTTCAGATTATTACCATATGTCTGCAAAGCCCAGAGCTGAGCAGCAAACCGGCTCCTATTCTACCCTCTAATTTCTTATCCCAAAATTGGACATGTGGGCCTTTGTGTGCGACAACATCCCTCCCTTCCCCCGGACGGTGCGGCACGCTCTCCCAGTGCCTCTTTTCCCATGTTAGATGAGTAACAGCCGTGCATCTGTCCCTGAGCAGCACCGTCCTGATATCTAACAGCACGTAGCTGCTTCTGCTCCGTCCAGGGACTTGCAGACACTACTGTGCATATAGTTGTAATATAACCTGACTGAAACCGGCCTTTATGCACACGTTGGTTTGTCTGAACTTGTAGAGCTGGAATTATTCCTGCACGCGAGTCCCCCCTGCAGGTCTCGAACAGTTGTAGGTCGTCCTCATGGTGGATGGTTACGCCAAAATGCTGCAGATTTCAGTGATCGGGGAAACGTTGAAGCCTCCCATCGGCTGGCGTTGAGCTGCTCGTGTCTCTGATAATCATCTTCTCAACAGGCCAGTTTGTTCATTGTACCACAGCAGCAATAACTGAGCCGAGGCTCCACAGAACGGAGGCATTCATGAAAACATAATAAATCTGTCAGCAGACATAAAGAGCGTGGGCGCTAATTAATGCAGAAAAATGTCAGACTTTTAGAGTTGGTGAAAAACATAAAATCGACTTCTGGGTGTGGGCCGCGGTTTAAAAGGGATCTTTGTGTCACTCGGCCCAAAAGCCATTGGCTGAGCTCGCCTGTCCCAGCATGCATCTCACCTCTGCATGAATACAACACTTGTGTGATGGAGTGGGCAGAAAGCCCCCGCATTACCAGAAGATCCTACACGGGGATTTAATGCGAGCGGCTCGCACATCTGTACAGTTTGCAGAACTTTTGTCAGGGACAAGTTTGAGGCTAACGGCAGATGAGGAGCGGACGCCGCTCGCTGATGGAGATAAGTTTGCAGCTTGTTTTTGTAGCAGTTGGCCGTCAGTAATTTAGTCAGGAATAGCTCCGGTAACTGGATTAGGAGCAGGCAGCATTTGGTGCTGGTGCAATAAGTAGATGTTTGACTGAACTTAAAAAGCAACGGGGAGTGCCGGACTAAAGGTTGAGGGATGTTGTTGCACCACCTGTTAACAAGCTGAAACCTGCATGGCAGCGGTGAAGCTTACTCCAGGTTTAGAGCTACTAATGTGGCCCCCTGGAGAGCTAACGGCCGAGGTTAGAGACCCATACGGGAGGTTCAAAGCAGAGTGTTTCAGGGTGTAGCTGGATGAGGTGGTTGTGCAGGTGCTGGCAAAGCTGAGTCGGACAATAACGAGACTTTTATAAAGATGGTAGATGAGAAGCTGACCGCAGATGCCCTGGTTTTAATGAGCTTTGGGCGGTTGAGGAAGGGGCCGCTCAGGTCCAATCCAGAACTGACGTTTAAACAATAAGAGTTTACATCAGATCTTCAAAGCCGCCGCAGGAAGTCGGAATGTTCCTCTACTGGAAGAAACGCGGGGCATACGAGCTGGAGCCTTCGCCCCCCTCTCTGGCTGAAGAGCGCTACTCCTGGGCCTCCTCCTTGGACGTCATCCATAATCTGTGTGGTAAGCTGAAGAGGATCACCTGACTAAGTAGTTCTTGTGTGTCAGACACTGGCCACATTTGTTCACGTTCATTTAAGATTCTGTGACTTCAGACGTAATCTCCTAATTACCTTATCTTAATTAAGCCTTTTACAGGATAGTTTATTTCCTGAATTCACATGTTGCAGAGCTCAAACCTGTAAAGAGCTGGACAGAGAAAACTCGACCTCCATCGTTGAATCCAGATTAGAATCCCACATATTTCACCGGTTCCTAATGTGTGCCGATGTAGACCGATGGGGGGGGCAGGTGGACATTGTGTCTCATGTCTGGGCTCTTAGAGCTGGGGAGGGAAAGCATTCCACGAGCCAGCAGGCTTCTCTGTCCGTTTGGTCTCGGTCCACATGGCTTCCACCTGAGGATCATGAGTAACTGTCCCGCATCAGTATGAGCCGCAACGTTAATCTCCAAACAAATTCAGGTCCACACCAGAACGTCCACTCGCCGTCGTCCTTTTTCCACAGGATCCTCCCCGTGAACGTAGCGAACCCTTGTTTGTTCCAGGCAGCTTGGTTCTTAAAGCCATCCGAACTGATCATCTGAGGAAATTCAGGGTTTTTTTTAGATTAATTGTGGTTGTGGCCGTTGCTGGCGTTCAGTCACGCTAGTGGATTTTCTTCTCGTGGAGGATCTGGTTCACTTGCACCTTTGAGCTGAGGATTTAAGCAGCATCATGGAAAAGGGTTTTCTTTTCCATTGCTGTGATGTTCCGTGGAAAGCACTCTGTGACCCGGCATGGGTGCGTCTTCACGTTAGAGAAGGAAGGAGGGTCGTGCACGAGAGCCGGCCTTCACATGAAGCATTTACCACTCCTGAAGTGCACTTTCTTTCCGCCGCGCTGCCCTGATTTATGGCATTAGTGCAGGGGAGTGGTCGTGCAGGACCAGCAAGGAATTTTCTTCATCCCTTCTCTGCCAAGTGGTCTTCAAAATCAGGTCACTTTAATCTCCAGAACGTCTCCGGCAGACGTGTTTGGCGGAGCCTGAAAGCAGGTATGCCACGCTTTCGTCTACCGTTCCCACCGATTCTGTAATTAGCGCCACCAGTGAGCCACCAGAGCTCACCTGGAACCCAGGTGGAACCCAGGTGCAGCAGTTGGGGTGTTCGGGTGAGAAAGTGGACTTTCCAGAGATGTGAGGCGGTTCTGGCAGAGTTCTGCTCTTGCCGATCAGCTTTGAATGTTTTCTTTTTTTCTTTCGTCCCACCTGATGAAAGTCGTGCAGGCAAAGACGAGCAAAACCTCTCAAACGCTGTTTGAAATGTTGTCTGTTCAAGACTTTCGGGCTTCTCAGGAAGCAGAAGTCATTCAGGAAGCAAATAAAAATATCGTGATGATTTCAGATCCTCTTCAAATGCACAAGAAGACTTTCAACTTTGTCCTTGTTGCAGTTATCGTCTGCATTTGCCAGTTATGTCCATGATATCAGCTCCCGCTGGGATTCCTGGAGTCAGTCATCCAGAGGTTCCAGTAACAGCAGAAAACGCTTCTGCTTTTCTTGGAATTTGGTGCCAATGAAGTCCATATAAGTCTGATCCAAAAAAGTCCAAACTGTTATGCAACAGCCTCCTACTCTGATGATTACTGTACCTTTTGGCATCAATACCCTAAAAATGTGAGCTATGCAGTAATCTCCTCACGACCCCTCCTAAGTATGCTGGCAGGGCCCCGTAGTAGCTCTCTGCTACATCTGTTGTACTGTTGCCATGCAGAGGACGGACGTGCACGGATCTGCGTGGCAGGGTTCCACCAGCAGAACGGACTGTAGTCCTCTTCCATCTTTCACATTAAAACCAACTGCGTGTGTCCCTCCAAGCGTCCCTGGAACAGTTTAGCGTTGTTCGTCTGTGGCTTTCCTCTGTGGCGATAGACGCAGGCGAGTGTGTGATGCACATGTGATTTCACTACTGTGGGGCTAAAACAACACTGAGCAGGAGGCTCGGTTCCTTCCCCCACTGCCGACCAAGCCTCTGGATTAGAAACAGCTGCAACCTGCTTCACTTTTCACTTCTGCCCACGGGACTCGTTCACCTGTAGAACAAAGCCACTTTCTGACAGAAGTGTCTGGAAGGTGCGGAATCTTTTTACTATGTTTGGGCCCTGAGAGCTTCCTGTGGCTCTTTCTTTTCTCATTTTTCAAGACGGTCCCAGGAACCATGTAAATCACATGAAAGATGATGTTGAACCACTTGCTGTTCCAGTGGTCGGAGCCACTGTGGGGTTTGTTTTTTTTAAAGTTGGCGTCTGCTGCGTTGCTTGAGTCACATTTTCCACTTGTGAGTGGATATCACCCTCTGCATAGACGCTTTCAGAGCGAGCGGTCTCCCAGCAAATCAGAAATGTAGCGAGAATCTGAATGCATGCAGGCAGTCAGAAATCAGCACTCCTCCAGCTCATCCCACAGGTCCTGAACCGTGGAGCGTTTAACCCGTCTGAAAGAAGAAATTCCCAGGAGTGAAATTCACGTGAGCACATTTGTGACCCTGGAAAAGACACGAACGATGGTTGGAGAGCGACTGTTGCTGGTGTAGTTATCGCTTCTCTAGCAGCTTCCTGCTTGTGCTCACCAGAAGACCACATGTCGGGGGTCCCATCACGCCCCCATGATACGGCACAGGTGACGGACGACCCCCAAGCTCATGCCTGAACGTGCACCAAAGCTCTGAAATGCTATAAAAACACAAACGTGGCCCATTATTTATCCAGCTTTCACAGGTTTGCAGGTATCATCTCACCACTATTGACCTGCTGTCACATTTCTGGCTGGTTGTTGGCGCCCTGAGATCCTCCCAGCATCCCGCCTGCCTCTGGCCTTTGTTCATCTCACCTGGTGCTCATCAGATTATGTAAAGATCGGGGGGCTCTTATAAACATGGGAATCTAGGGAGTGAAGTCTGGGCAAATGAAAGAATCATCTCAGCCTTTCTTCATGTGCCACGATGTGATCTCACCAAATAGAGTGAAGCATTCTTCGCATTCCTCATAAAAAGATATGATGTTGGTGTCACGCATGCCAGTTCGGCTTCTCCCGGCCTCCGCGACCTGCCGCAGATGATGTTGGACGTTGGTGAACATCATGTCTTCTGAGTTCAGCAGCTGTGGAAAACCGTTGGTGACCTCGTGGTGGTCATCGGTCGGCATCCTGGCTGGCAGCTGGGCAGGCCGGACACGTTGGCAGATCCTATTTCAGTTTTACTGAAGCAAAGAAGAATTTGGGAAAGGCAAAGAGAAAATTGTGGTGTGTTTTTAGCCAGCTCCAGAAGAAAACAGATCTTTCTTAGGAGAAAGAACAAATCCTGCTTTCAGGTTCATCGTTGATTTAAAACAAAGCAGAGGCTGATAAAGTGGGACGTCGGTGCGTCTGGTGTGTTCGTGTGCATCCGTTCACCTCGCTCCAGCTGCTGAGGCTTATTTATGGAAGCCTAATGGGTCTTTGCCCCGGGCAGTGAGCGATCAGCCCAGAGCCGTGCAGATGGGATGCTCCACTGTCTCTTTAGTGTGCGAGCTCATTGTCTGCTGTCACGTGTGTTGCTGTATAATGTGTGCTTGTGTTTGCTTTTGGCTTAATCAGCACTGCTGAGTTCAGGAATTCCAGTTGATCACAGAGAGAAAGAGGGAGAGTCAGCAAGATATGAATAAGTTGGAGACAAGATGGAGCTTTGGCAGATGGAGCTGCAATTTTCTGACTGAATACAGCTCAGTTGATGTAGTGAAACGAGAGCATTAAAGTGATTACAGCAACTATTACCAGCTATCTAATCAAATGTGGATGACGCTTCCGAACTTTGGAAGGAGTTGGAACGGGTGGAGAAATGAATGCGTTTCATTCTGTGGCCCACGGAGCAGCTAAATGCTAATGAGCAGTAGCTTTTCGCGTTTTTAAACCATTTGTACTTGATTGCACTACTTTGTAACAAGAGACGGCATCGTTTCTTTAAATTTAGCAGCTACTGCGCCTCATTAGCAGTTCTTTCGTTCATTGACCTTAGAGAGCGCAAGTCATGTGTGAAATGATAAAGAAAGTTGTGCCTCTTTAAAGGTTGGTCCAGAAAAGCCGGCGGCTCCTTCTGTAGCTCGCTGCTTGTAAAAGCCTGAGGGAGCCATTAGCCGGAGGCCCGCTTGGCTGTGGCTTCAGAGCTGCAGCTCGGCCCCACTCACTCACTTTTTCCCCAGTAAGTTGGTCAAACTTTGACAGTGGTGGCAGATTATTCCGTCCTCGTTAGCCGTGGAACATCAGCAACCTGGGAAGGTTCCCCTTTCTCCCCCTCAAACCCTCCTGACCCGTGAGGAGCTGCAGGTTTCTGGATGACGGGAGGCTGCTGGGTCCTTCAGCTCAGAGGTGATGGAGCAGCAGCGGCGCCAGCGCAGCACTTCGAGGTGGCCGTTTTCATGCTTCCTGCTCACTTCCACAACACTGCAGTTCAGGGAAGGTCTCTGACCTTGTTTCCTGGCTTCTCTCTAGCCAACAGTTATTGTTTAAGGTCGGTCTTAAAGTTTAAACAGCTGCCCGTCTGTCACTGTAAATGCATTAAAGCTGTGCCGAGCGAGGGAGCGCAGCCATGAAAACCCCAGATCCTGCTGGGAATGTCTTTCTAGAAAGTCTCTTCATTCTTGAAAACACTTTTTTTTTGGAAGGGGCAGCTCGGCTGTCTGTCCCATCCCCCCTCCCGCCTCTTCCTGCTTTCCCTGCTCGGCTTCCCCGCTCTTTCATTCTCCTTCCTGCACGTGTCCGAGCTGTTTTTCTCATTAGCATCACGTAAATACTGGCGCTCTCAGGGACTCTGTTAGGATATCTTTATCGTGTGTGTACACGGAGACGACGTAGACCTAAACGGCGCCTTTTATCGCACTCTCAAGGCATCGTGGGCCGGCCGGTCAGCGGCGATTTGGGTTTGAGTTTATTTGACAATGGTGATTTGTTGCTGTGGAGCTTATCCTCGATGAGTGCACTTTTCTACAACAAACAGAACAGGCCTTCCTTCCATTTGCTCCATTTTCTTCTGGACCCTCAGGTCATTTCTCTCTGATCTCCCCCCAGCACCACACCCCCACCTCCTGCCTCTGTTTAGCTGTTCTTCAGGAAACTCTTTTTAAGCGGAGTTGTCTTTCTTCACTGATGACAGCTCGGGCCTCTCTTCCCACGCGAGAGTGTGTCTCCATCTCTTTCCCTCTTTTTCTCTCCGTCTTTATGTAAACACAGGCCGAGAATGTTGTTCCAGCGTTCCTCAGACAGGTGTGTTAATGGCTGCCTGGGTGGTGGGCTCAGTGTTGTGGTGATAATGACACATGTTAAAAGGACTCGTGTGTTCTGTTTCAGATGACAAGCCCGTCCAGGAGGAGGACTGGGTGCTGTGTCAGCACCCCGAGTGTGCGGAGCGCCGGAGGGCCTCCAAGGTAGGACTCCAAACTTGTGCTTCTATACACGACACGCAGGGGCCGAAATGACTGACGCCATCTCACAATAACTTGGTTTCATCCAACACTGAGGAACAAACCAGACTTCTCCTATATCTCCGGACACTTCTAAATCCACAGTGCATATTTAGGAGGTCACAAGGTCATTTGGACTCCAGCCTTCAGCCGCTGGTTCGTTTCCTGTTCCCGGCCGACACCCAGCGTTGGTGTCTGCCAGCGTTGGCCGCGCCCGTGCCTCAGGCTTCCCCACACTGGTTTATTGTTGCCGTGCTAGCAAACCTCTCTTTAGCAGCAAGGTTGAGTGTTTCTCCTCAGTTCTTCAGCTTCTACCTGTGGGTAAATCAACCTCAATGTCCTCCACGCTGACAGTGTGTCTACTGGATCCGTGCAGGTTCCTCATAGCTGCCCAGCACATCTGGCTGCAGCGCCCAGCACATCTGGCTGCAGCGCTCCTGAACCGCTGTAAAAAAACTGGCTTTTGTCCCGTTCAGGTGTGAACAGGAGAGAGTCCGGAGTCACACTGGGACATGATTTAGCTTTGGGTTTCTGGAAATGAGGGTCTGGCCAGAAGACCAAGTGGAGTCTGTCTGTCTGTCCCTCTGTCTGTCCCTCCGTCTGTCCCCGTCCCTCCGTCTGTCCCTCCGTCCCTCTGTCTGTCCCCCCGTCCCTCTGTCTGTCCCTCCGTCTGTCCCTCTCTCTGTCCCCCGTCCCTCTGTCTGTCCCTCCGTCTATCCCTCCGTCCCTCTGTCTGTCCCTCCGTCTATCCCTCCGTCCCTCTGTCTGCCCCTCCGTCTGTCCCCCATCGCTCTGTCTGTCCCCCTGTCCCTCTGTCTGTCCCTCCGTCTATCCCTCCGTCCCTCTGTCTGTCCCTCCGTCCCTCCGTCTGTCCCCCTGTCCCTCTGTCTGTCCCTCCGTCTGTCCCTCCGTCTGTCCCTCCGTCCCTCCGTCTGTCCCTCCGTCCCTCTGTCTGTCCCTCTGTTTTGGTTCGCTGCCACCAGAGCTGAGGATTAGGTGGATCTTCCCCATGGAGGCAAGATGCCGTCTTTCTGTCCTCTCAGCAGAAACCTTTTAACCCCTTTGCTCCTGCGATGGGACGATTTAAGGAAGCTTTATGTCCTCATTAAGACATCATCAAATACTTTGTGTCCTTTAATTCTGATCACAGTCGTGCATCTCGGGGGGAGGTGCGTTTTCCTGGGTTACGGCACTGCGGACACAACCGTCCAATTCATTGGACCTAATCCAGCGTTCTGAATGTAGAGGAGTGACATATTTCCTCAGTGAAGTCATGGTCCAAACCCAGCTTGGCAGCACAGTCCAAGTGCATAAATCCTGGCTTCTGGCCTGATGGCAGGCGGGCGGGGGCGATCTGGGAGCGGGATGTTGGCTTCACGTCTACACCAGTCCACCTTTTAAAGAGCATGTTGCCTTTGACTTATGATATTGGTATTTCTTTGAAGTGAAACCAGTCGTAGTTGCCAAGACACAGACTGTAGGACAGCATCTGGTCTCCCTCTGCCAACTGCACACAGATCAGAAATCCGCAGGGATGTCGGGGCTAATGTAAGCGTGCACAAGGTGTTTGGGTTTAATGTGAAACATGGACCCACCTGCCTGTTTACAGCTGCTCTGCTGATGTGCTAGAGTTGCTCTCCATGGCAACAGAGAATAATAAATCAGGGGAAAAGAGCTTAACCTGAGCTATACTTACCCCGCTCTTCATCCGTTTGTGTTTTCCTGCCCTCTTCTGCCGCAGCGTCATTTCCTTCTATCTGCTGGGAAGGGGGGAAGGGGGGGGATTATGTAAGGAGAGGCAGTAACTGTTTTTAAAGTGTTATTTTATTAAAGTAATTACTGTTTACATGCGGCAGAGGTTCCCTTACTTTACTGTTTCAAGTGTGGTTTCTCAGCATCTCTGTAAAGTTTAAGGTTTAACGGCAGCTAAAGAGTCCCAGTGTTATCAATGGAAATGAAGAAATAGTTCCAACTCTGTGTTGGTGCTTGTTTTGGAAAAGGAATCGTGCTCAAACTTCACTAGATTGCATCACTATTGTCAGTGCACTTTTTTGCTTCACTTCCCAACCTTCTGTCCTGAACATCCTGAGGTCTCATAACAACTATTCCTGCTGATTCTAGTACTTGGATCACGAGAGATTACGGGAAAAGATGAAAGCTTTTTGCACACATTGTTTCTCAATATGTGAAGTTAGAATTGTAGCCTGTGTAGCAGCTGTAAACAGCAGGGGGCAACATCACCACCAGCCTGCCTCTCTTCGCTGTGTTGACGCCCTAAATCCTGCTGGAGTACCTTCGGCTCCATCAGATTCATCTGCCTGGGAAGGAATAATCTGCCTTAAATTTATGCTGGATAATCTGGGCCCACTGTGCCATCTGTGCTGCACGTTGTCCCTTCCATAGCACCCTTTTCCTAGATGCCCACAAAGGCGGATGTGACGCGTGTTTTCAGGCATTTTGTCCCATTTCTGCACTCCTCAGTGGTTGGTGGTGTGAGGAGTGGAACTCGGAGGGCTGCCGCCTCTCCCACAGTTGCAGAGTCACTTTGTGAGCGTGTTTGGCTGCGCCGCCGTTTGTGTCCCCCTCTGAACCCGTGCCGCCGTCGCTCAGCGCTTGTCACCACATCACACAACAGGAGCGCTCGCAGGATGTTGGCAGGCGTTTTGCTGGCCCGGCATGTGTTTCCAGGAGGGTTCGTGTGTGTATTTGGATACTTTGCGGTGGGATTTTGGATTTGTAATCAGCCTTCTGGCGCCCTGCAGGACGACTAGCTTCAGCCCAGCGCCGGTCGGTTCCTGGCTGATTGGCGGGATTCAGCTCAGATGATGCTGGTTAGTGCTGGATGCTAGTTGGAGCTTGCTTGCTCCCAGATGGAAGGGCTTATTATCTCCTCACCAACCCTGAGTCTTTCTCTCCCTTTGACATGACAGGACCAGACAAGACAAAATGCTAAGGTGTGGATCGCCATGGCAACCCTCCCCAGAACAGCTGGTGCCACAGGGATGTTGTAAATAGTCAGAGACTTTTTTTTCTTTTATTATTTATTTATTTTTCAGCTTTTGTGACTAAAAGAGGAGGCAGAGAACAGAAGCTAAGTAAGCGGAGGTCGAGACGGACTAATGAATCCTCACATGTGCAAAAATGGACATTTTGATGACTCGTGAATGTGTCTTTTCTCCCTCAGTGTTGATCATCGTGATCAAAATGTCCACATAACTGATAATTTATCCAAGTGTCTAACATTTAGCCCTAAAATCATCCCAGTGTTCGGCTCTGATTCATTTTTTTCTTTCCCCACTCTCTGATTAATGCTTTTCTGATGTTGTACAGGGGAAAAAAACGTTAGTCAGACAAGCAGAGACTGGCTCGCGTGGACTACGTCACACTCACTCACTTTATTCCAGCTGCTTGAATCATTTGACCTTCAGCTCTGCTTCTTTGAATTTGAATGTGTTTTTTAATCTCTGTTGCCAGCGTAGCTCAAAGGTTGTTCGTTCATTTTCATGAAGCCACAAGTGTCACAAACGCCTGGAACTCTTATCTGACTTTGGGTCAGACAGGAAGTGACCTTCCAAAATGGTGGCAGCTAAAAGGAAACGTTGGGATTCTGATTGTTCTGTTCCAATAATTGATGTTTAATTCCCTTTGAAGTGGCGCAGATGTGCAGCAGCACATTTTAATGCTGCTAAAAAAGCGTGCGTGCGTGCGCGCGCTTGAGCTGGGTTTGCCCGACTGTGGTGCATCTGATCCCTCCGTCTGCTGGGTGGGAACATTCAGGCGCTCGGCTCGGCATGTGTGGACAGTAGAACTATTTAAAACAGCTGTGTGTATTCTTCTGGCTCCCCACATCATCCTTCATGTCCTTTGCTTCTTCTGAGGAGATGTTCTGTTAATGTTTAAAGAGGTCCTGGTGGGCAAAACTGTCAGACATCACACAGCTTCAGTGAGTTACGTTTGTTTTCTTACTCTGCAAATACTTCCACCGTCTTCACGTCGAAGCCATTGCCACTGATTTATCGGGAAAAAGGCAGCGCCGGCGTGCTCATCAGTTTGGCCTGATTACTTCCCACATGCATTTCACACAGCAGAGATTCTTCAAAGTCCCTCTCATGTGGACAGTGGAGGCCTCAACTCCAAAGCTGTTTTTGAAGAAGTTATTCAGAACTTACTGTGAGCTTGCTTTCGGGAATGATTGGGTGAGTCTGGAGTTACTTGGAGATCTGGAGAAAAGTTAGCTAATCACCTTCTCCAACAGGAAACGGAGTGTCGAGACGCCCTGGTGTTTATGAGGGGAAGAGTGACGCTACACATTCTGCCGCAGCCTTTCGTTCCTCCGTCATGTGTGCAGACGTTCTCCGTTCATCAACAGCTGCCCAGAACGTCTTTTTTTATACATAATAACGTAACCTCATACAGGATTCCAACGTACAGGATGCAGCTGTAAGCACAAACTAGGAAACCGTAACATTCTTGAATGTCATTAAAGCGACACGCGCAAGTTCATGCCAAGAAATGTTCGGAACATTCGGTGCTCCTCAGCTGGCAGACGTATAGACTTCTGGACGTGTGTGTTAGCAGGCGAGTCGCTCAGCTCGGAGTTACCAGTCAACACAGTGCAGCCATTGTAAGAAGAGTGTCCCTCCTTCCGACCCCTTGGTGTTAGGCTCAGCCGTCCTTCTTGGTAACCGTGGAGAGTTTGTATACTGGGATTATTCAGTCCAAACCACAAACGTAACCTGATGGTTGTCTGAACCTGCCAGCGCACCATTATTTAAACACACAAGCCAGATTCACTCTGCTTTTTATGGCCCAGTTGGCAGAAGCACCACCGGCTGTACCTTCATGTTTCGGGGGGGCAAAATACATTCAGAATCCTGTTGTGGGGACCGTCCTCATTTGATTGTCCTGCCTGTTTGGGTTCCGATTGTTTCGAGATGACCTCGACTCGTGAAAGTGGTGTTCAGGTCTTATGTCTGACGCATTAATCTGCTACCAACCGGCGGAACAATGCACGGAAACCTCCTTTCTGTGACGGTAAGCTGAACCGTTAAGGATGACGAACCCAGACGCTGGTTGTTTCTGCACGTGGACGTCCCCCTGTGGGGGTGAGACCGGATCAGCCACCCCTGCAGGCCACAACAGGCTGGTAGCGTTCTCCTGTACAGACACACACCAGTACGTCATCAGCTGTGAGCCAGTCACAGTTTCCTTCACGCGCCTGTAAACTTCTATCTCTCGGGATGTTGTAATCCACGGAGAGCAGCAACCATTCTGAGGGCGAGTCGGGGTAAATATACTGCACCAAGAGGGGGATTCTGGACCCCCCACTGAGTATGTGAGGCAAATGTTTCATCGCCGGCATCTCCTGCAGGTCACTGATCCTAAAGTGTGAGACGTCTGAGAGGATTTCACAAACAAATGTGTGATTTAGTTATTTAAAGTTAAAATGTCTATTGTGGTGGTAAATTTAGGGTTGTGTGGTTTTTCTATTGCTGGAAACCATCTGAAAAGGGTGATTGATACTGGCGATGGAAGCCATTTGTGAGCCCTGCAGTGGGCAGCGGTGTGTGTGTCCATCCATAGCATCCCGGAGCAGACAGGAATTCCAAGGCGACGGTCCACGGTTGACGGTCTGTGGCCTTATAAGGACTAGGCAATATAGCTGGGATTGAAAGACTCCAGCAAGGAGATGACGGACACATGGCCCCCCTCGGTCCTTGGCAAATCAAGAATCTTGTTTGTGTTGAGGGTGGAAACAGGCGTGAAAATGGTGAAAACGGCAGCTGAGTTGAGAGGTGATAACAAGGCCGGAAACGCATCCGTTTCAGAGCGAGCCAGCCAGGAAACCTCCAGCAGCATCACGGGAGGACGTTCTGACACTAATCCTCTTTTTGTCTTCCTGCTGCTTCCTGCACTGATCCTCGTTAGCTTCGGGCTCATATGTCCATTTGTTCCCCCTTCCTATTGAACAAATTCAAAAATTCCAGACGCATGGATGTTTAGGGGTTAATGCCAAGGTTATACATAAAAGAAAGGTCACGAGTGTCCGTCCCCTCCTCCCAGCCCAGCCTCCAACAAAGGCCCCGCCAGCAGGGACTAATCCTTCAAGGGTAATTGTGTTGCTGCTGTCCGCTCTTTTAAATAAAACCTCTGCTAATGACGGCTGACGGTGGGGGGGCGGCGGAGCCGACATGGATTCAACAGGTTGCTGGACAAGAAGAGATGAGGTCTGTCTGGGAATTAAAACCTATTAATTCCTTTAAACTCTTCACCCCCCCTTTTGCTCCCCACGTGCCCCTCGCCCCCCATTAGCCTCGTGTCCTGGGTGGGTTTTTGGGAACCAGCTAATTGCAGACATTGAAATAACTCAATTCCAGCTGGAAAGCAGAAGCGGTGGCCTGATCAGTACAACCGATCCAGACGGGTCGTCAGACTGGAGGCCAGTGCTGGAATCTGTCACCCAGAGACAGGATTACGTCCTGGACAGGTTACCGCTCCCAGCTGGAGAGAAGCCCTCAAAACTTGTCCCAGATATGGTCTAATAACTGGAAAAGAATCCTCTGCGTCACTCTAGAATTACCTTTGAAAAGATTGTGAGCTAATCACAGTTCTAGCTAATAACTAATCAGCCTCAGGGTGTGGAAGGTGTGACACCCGAGGGTACGTGACGACGCTCCTCGTGAGCCTCTGGCGACCAGTCAGTCGACAGACTTGTTATTTCGCCATTTCCTCTCTAAATATATTTGATTTTGTAACCTGAGCACTTCAAAAGGCCTTTCTCAAAGCCGGTACGAGCCGTGTTTGCACAGTGAGTTTGTTCACGCCTCGTTTCTCAATCTGCAGCTGCTCCGAAAAACGAACTCCCTCGTTTAACCTCCGGTCACCTCAAGGTCAAAGTTTAGCCGGCGCTGTAAATGCGGCGGGGAGACTCGGCACAGACACGGGTGAGACGCGGCGTGTGGCTGGTGCGGCCGGTTTGCGTTACATCAGGATGGAAATCTTTGCTAATTCTGCGGGGGGAAAAAAAGTTTCAGTGTGAGTTTACATGAGTCAGCTGGGGCGTGTGGGAGCTGGTGGGGGTGTGCAGGAGACGGTGGGCGGGGCTTTGTGTCTGTTTTTCACTGTAGTGTGTTCCAGCGCTCTGGCCTGTCTCCCCAGTCGTAAGAGCGAAGTTCTCAGGGAGCGCTGAACTTCCAAAGGGTTGGATTATTAACGCTCGCTCCTCTGGGGGACGTTTGAGAAACTCTCCCCACCTGCTGCACTGTCTGCTGGACTTTGGACGGATTGATTGGTTCCGCTACAGAGGCTCGAACGGGGCTTTTCTTCCCTGGAAGTTCTCCTATGGTGGGTCAATTCATTGATTTGATATTCAGATGCGGGACTGGCTGCAGCCGTGTGCTGGATCATTACAAACGGGAATTTCTGTGACTTCACGGTGGATGATGAATAAAAGTGATCCCGTCTGAAATCTACTCGGTTGTTTACGAAGACGTGTGTTGTGTTGTGGCACCAGCCAATTCATCTGCTGTGGACCTGCTGAGGCATTTATGGTCTGGATCCGAGGATAAGTGCTGCATAGATTTAGTATTCTAGGTTTAGGAATAGATGAGGGTGAGAACTTGCTGTGTTTGACCCTATGACACTGTTGGCAGGGGTCATCAGAATATTATTATGGTATGCAAATAACCTGCAGCTATGACGACATTATTGAGCAACACTCGGAAAACCTCTAAAGGTCCAAATATGGGCTCCCTGGGTTAGCTGGTTAGCCTGTTAGCATCCCTGTTCTGCAGAACCCTCTTCTGCAGTCCACTGATTCATTTATGAATCTGTTTGGATCCATCCTGCAAAAAGAAATGTCATTATAAAAGAAACCAAAGCCAGAAATCCAAGCGACAGCGAGACGGTTCTGCTCTCGGGTTATTGAGTTATGGTGTCTGTTGGTTTTTATCTCCTCTCCTGTTCACATCTTTGCAGACCATCGTTCCTTTTCTTCCTCCTCCGTCTGCATATTTCACATCTGCTCGTGAACAAACCCTCCACCTCCTGGAACCCACCAGCCTGCCCCTCTTCATCTGCACCACGCTGGCAGTTCTGGGCGCATCAATCGGTGCCGGTACTGGTTTTGGAGCCGTCTTCTGTCAGTTTTAATATCAGCAGAAGCCCACTTTTCCTCTCACTTCCTCCTTTCCGTGGTCTGGCTCAACACCCTCCTGTCTATCTGCCCTCTCTTGCCCTGCGGTTGTGGCTAGGACGGCTGGTTGCGTCACAGTCCAGCAGAATTGCCCCAGAACACTTGAGGTTCAGAGCAACCAGCTGAGATCAGTTCTGCTTTTCACCTTTTCCCGTCCTGACGTGAAACCCGTCGCGCTCTGCTGGTTTACTGATAATGAAGACGACCTTGTCCTGACCTTGTGGCAGATTTGGAGGGAGCTGTGGGGGGTTTGTTTTGGCTTTTGCAGTCTTGAAGCGGAGGGAGCGGCCTGTTTGGTTCCAGGGTTAGTTTGGTTCATTTCTGGGTTAACGGTTCAGCCCCGGAGATGCCGGCTGGACGCCATGGCGACCTAGCAGGCTGGACTTTATCTGCAGCTCATTTGTGTGGATCTGCTGTCTGGGATGGCAGCAGAGGATTAAAGTTAAAAGAGATGTGACAAATGTTGTTGATGCTCCCCTCGACAGCGGCGGCGGAGAAAACGAGCGGCTTCTGAGGGATCCCGATTCTCTGAAATGTTTATTGTGTGTGTGTAATGTTGGAAAATCCCACCTCTTCCTGTCGCTGTGCAGAGGAGGACGACGTTATGAAATCCTACAGATGCATTTTGGAACGGCGGCCAAGTCGCATCGAGGTTTCTTTTTCAGGAAGTCGCCGTTTATTGTGTCGAGTTCAAACTGTTTAAAAGGTTAAAAAACTCGTCCGATTCGTGACGAGTGTTGACGCCGATTGTCTGAATTTAGGAAACGGCCCGAACGCGCGCCTCATCCCGCTGAGCCGCTCCGGACCTGAAGGCTGTCAGAGCTGTGATGTCGTGGAGGGAGGGGAGGGGAGGGGAGGGGATCCAGTTGTGTCGCTGGATTTACAGACCATGTCGTAACCGGTCCAGTTGAGGGGCGGCTCATTAAGAGTGCTGGACCAGACACACTCTGGACTATTTTTAGCAGCTCTGTGCTGTTTTTGGTTGGAGGAAGTTTATACTGAAGCAGCTCCAGCTGAGCTGGTGCAACTTTCAGTAAGTTGTGACTCAGATATACACTTTGAAATTCCACTCGGGCCCGACAGACTCGGCCCGTTGCTTAGCGTGGAAAACTCCAGCGAGCTAGCGGAGAGTTTCCAAACCTGATCATTTTTCACAGCTTTTGTGCTGCTTCACAGAAGCGTCTTTGTGATGCAAATGTTGTGTGCGACTGGTAAAAGTTGTAGATTCCTGTGTGGGACATCGTCCTCCTGTCCTCCAGCCAGTACCTGAAGCTCCGGTTCTCCCAGGATGCTGTCAGGTTTGTCCAAAAAAGGGCATCTTTTGTCCTCCTGAAGTGCATGCTTTCTTTTCTTTTGTGATGTTTTGGCCACAAACATCCTGCAGCAGGAGCCACATTCAGAACCAAACTACATCCAGGCCAGGATGCTCCTGGAATATAGGAGAAAGGTGTGTCCTGGCCACTCGCCTGGTTTGATTTGGAATATCCTGAATGGTGACAGCCTGCAGGTGTGAACACGGTGACACTAGGATGAAAAGATCCTTTGAAGTATCAGCATCAGCGTTTAAATGTGCAGAATCATTTATGGGGACGATTGACTGCACCTGCTGTCATTGTTTTAGTTTTAAAAATTCCTTTTTTTTTTTGCTTTGAATGACATCATTACCCTGTCTGGCCCGTTTCCGCCTACATTTAATGAACTTTCCACCTCGGATCATCATCACGGGAGGAACAAAGGGAGCCTCTGTTCCTCTAGACGCACGTGTGTGTGTGAGGTGTGTGTGTGTGTGTGTGCGTGTGTGAGAGAGGTGTGCGTGTGCGTGTGCGTGTGTGAGGTGTGTGTGTGTGTGTGCGTGTGTGAGGTGTCAGGACGAGACCAGATAAGAGGAGGCTCAGTTAATGAGGACCAGACGCACAGAGTGGCTGTTGCATAACAGCTACATGAGGGGGAGGTTCCTCCTCTTCTCTTCTCTTCTCTTCTCTTCTCTTCTCTTCTCTTCTCTTCTCTTCTCCCCTCTCTTCTCTTCTCTTCTCTTCTCCCCTCTCCTCTCCTCTGAAGAATAACGGCTGAGGATGCTGCCTTGTTTTGAGGACAGATAAGCTAAAGGGGGGGGCTGTAATGGGAGGTGTGACCTGCTCCCAACGTGACAGTAACCTGGTTTAACTCTTAACCTAATTTTTTTTTAGTTATTTGCAGATGGAAAATCAATGCAAAGCTCTGCTGTAGATGTACGTATTACCAACATCTGGCTTTATCTACGTTGTTTGGATGTCCTCTGATCAGGTCAAAGGTCAGTGCATTAGTGGAAAACATTGTTTGGGCCGTAGACTCTGAACCCTCGATGGCGATCTCCTAGTTTGAGGTTCTAGTTTGTGTGAGTTGTTCTGACCAAAGTCTGTCTGGGTGTTTGACTGTCTGCCCTGCATTCATTCCACCAACAAGACCGAGCTTGACTGCTGCTTTATCTGCGGCTAACCAGTCATTGTTGCGTGTGTGGGTGTGTTTATTGGGAACTGCTGGAGGTGTCTCTGTGAGGAGGGGGGGGGCACACACACACACACACGTGCGGTTGGGTTGGTTTTTTGATAGACACCAAAGAGGGTGTGAAAGTATCAGGCTTCTTGGGATGCTAATGTTATTGTAACTCACATTAGCAAGAATTTCAACCAAGACCAGACAGGTTGTAAAACGCTCGAGTGAGTGTTGTGATTGTCGGCCTCAGACCTGGGTTGTGTGGTGATCACACCTGGTCGTCCCCCACAAAACCGTAAAGAAAACAAAGTGCAACATTAGCAACATTAGCATCCCAAGAAGCCTGATAGCCGAGTTTGGGCCCGGTCCAATTCATCGAGCCCATCCGCTGAAATTCGTGCCGATTGTCTCGCTTTTTGGTACCAACCCAGCGAAAATGAACACATGCTCGGTGAGTGTGGAATGGAGCGAGACGTGGCGTGTGTGTGTGTGTTTAGGTCTGGTGGTCACCAGAACAATGATGGGGATTTGAGCTGGTGCGGTGGGTGTGGCCTCCACCGACAACAGCACCCAGTTGTGCAACAAACGTGTGGGAGCTTTTTTACAATTTGTCAATAATAGATAAGAATTGCAGTGTTTTTCTCTCATGGATGCAAATAAATGAGCCCAGAACGGACCGACTCTTCCACACCCGCTCAGGCTGGTAATAAAAACAGTTTTTATTTCTTGTTCATCTGGTCTGTCGCACTCTTGAGTTAAAAAGAATCAAGTCGTCTTTAGAAGTTGGTCCGTTTCGGAACCACGAGGCCACGGTGGGTTTATGTGCGGACGGAGACGTGCAGATTTGAGGAGCGCTGCGACGACATCCAGGGGGTCGTTTAAAGACGATGGTTATCTCGAGGAGGAATGGCAGCTCTTAGCCGTCTATAACAAACGCCGCTGCGCGCCATTACGTAAGTGCGAGGTGCGCTCTTGGCAGGACAAGCTGTTCCGTGTGAGGCTGCTCAGAGAGGATGTGGAGATCATTACGGAGCAGAGCTCCTGTGATGGATGGCTCTGGTGTCACATGGAGGCAGATCCCTAATCTGGCTTTTAATTTGTTTGCGTCCCTTCCCTCGGAGCGTCGCATAACTCCAGACGCGGGCTGATTGTCCTCAGACTTTCCATCCTGTGAGGACCTGGCGAGTCGCCCAAACGCGCTCACGGAGCCCAGATCGTGACGCCGGTCGCCATGTCGACCTGCCAGGCTGCTGAGCCGAACCCACAATTTCCATCCTTAATTTTAAATCACATTTGAAGGGGTTGGTAGAGAAGACGACTCGGAAAATTACAACTGGAACCAGATTATTGACGCTGCATTTAGGCGCCACTGATGTCAGGGTTATGAGAATACTAATCTTTAATCTTTAATTCTGAAGCCAAGACTTTTATGAGGGGAAATAAAATCCGGCACACTCGGACATTAGCCTGGTTGCATCACGGTGGGGGGGTTAAAGGCCTATGCCTTGAAGTAATTTGATGACGTTTTTAATTGATGTGATTAGCTCTGTCTGATGAGAACATCAGGTAGATTAAGTGTTGTGGTTCTAATCCTGATTCAGCTCACAGGACTCACGGACTTCTTCCCCCAAACAAGCTTCTTATGGCAGGCTGAGTGTGGGGGCCCCAGCACAGCGCCAGAGCGTGCACGTACGTCCTCAGGGCGAATGCGTGGAAGCTAGTGCACGTAGATGTGCTGAACAAGTGGGTTCATAGTTGGTGGGTGTTTCTATCTCCAGCCCTCACTCATGCCCCCACTAATCCAGGGAGAGCTGAGCGGAGGCATGTGGGGGCGCACATGCCCATAAACTCACATGACAAATGCTGAGCTGTCAGCTGTTCCGCACGGTCACATTCTCCCAAAGTCGGCCCCAGCTCCTCCTCCTGTGTGGAGTCTAACGACCGTCAGAAGACGAATGTCGTCCTCTTATCGTTTAGCAATCGGCTCGCTCTCATTGACGGGAATGTTCAGTACTGCAGAAATTCCCTGTTGCACAAATCTTGAGCCATCACTTCTGGAATGTACCAAAACTCCAGGGTTGTCGAGGTGCTCGCACGCCGGCGTTCGGGGCCTCTCCAGCAAAGTGAACGGAAATGTATCGACGGGCGATTGCATCTTCGAGCGCGTGTGTTTATTGGGATGATCATTGTCAATTTATTTGTTTGGCTCAAGTCTTGGAAGATTTCAGCTCCGCCGGTTCCTGCAGGAATCTTGGCGTGTGGACGTCTCACCAATCGGCCTGTTGTCTAAATATGGCGCCTGCTTTGCACGCAGGGTCCCTGTGGATCTATAAAGGCTAGAACTGCCTCAAATTATTGATTTTACGGTGGAAAAATGTCTGGTATTACAGTGAAGATGTTACAGGAGCTGCGCGAGGGTGTGTGAGGCGTCTGATCTCTGGTCGAAACACTCGTTTGTGCGTTTGTTAAAACAATGAATTCATTTATAGGCTGCAGTTTTTTCCTTTGATTTTGATTAGGTCATTTTTCTCTCCCTTGGCGTGTGTTGATACGCCGGCTCCATTCCTCACGGAGAACATGCCACATGTGTGTGACGTGACATTTGACTCCTTCGGGGAAACGTGCGTGCATGCGTTGACCTTGGGGAAGGTGTGACTCCCTCGGAGACACATGCAAAACCACAACGGTTGAGAAACGGCTGCACCTGAGCGGGAGCGCAGGGCTGAACCGGAGCCCAGTCGGCTTTAATTTAGAGCTGCTTCCAGACGTCCGTGTCTGGGAAAACTACTGGATCACCTGACCCGTCCTCCGGTGCCCCCTGCTCAATATGAGCCCGTCTCACCAGTGAGGTAAAGAATATTTCAGAAGCGTTGTGGCTTCTGTCATGCTGAAATGGTCTCAAACATGCTGATCTGATCTGTGGCAGCACTTCGTTGCAGCGGCGTCGTCATTTTCCTCTGAAATTGACCTTTTAATGTGGAATCGGCCGAATTACAGCGACCTTTTAAGGGTTTATTTCAGTTCTTTTAGCTGAATGTTGCTTTCGCTGAGTTGGGGTTTGAGTTGGGGGGGTCTCGGGGCTCGGCCTGGGTGTGTTGACCCCAGATGTATGAACAGGAAGGGAGGAGATGGTGGTGGAGAGTGGGGGGGGGGGGGGCGGGGTTCCTGGGCCAGTTTAATCTCTGTGCAGCCGTCAGATGGCTTTGACAGAGCACAGGCACCAATTAGGCAGGAAGATTAGGGGGGCTTTGTCCTTCTAAAAAGCTTCTGGACGGACTTTATTTTTTCTTCCTGGCTTGTGTTTATATCTGAAATGTGACTCCTCACCCTCCCGTGACTTTATCCCTGCCTCCCTCCTTCTGTCCTTATCCAGCCCTGTGACCAGCTCATTTAAAATCTGTGTCCATACCTGGCGAGACCTCGAGAGGACTGGAAACACGGCACGGCGGATGGTTACTGGGGTTCCGTGTGCACGTGGAGCCAAAGTCCAAAAGTGGGGGAGACTCCAGTCTGCAGGATTAATCATCGGATCACAATTTGTCCTGCATAAATTCACGTTTGATCGAATCGACACAGTTGGCTGTGGTGTTGACCCGTCCGTCCACTAGATGGAGCCGAGCGCTTCCTCTCTGCTGACGTCCACGATAAGAGAAGAGAAGCTACTGAGAGATTTAACTGATCCTTTCATCGGATTTCCCTCTTGAATGAATAAATCCAGCACAAAGAGAACTGGAGAAGCAACTTTGCGTCAATAACTGAGCCGAGCGGCGCCTGCGTGCCGATGGGGACGAGAATACGCCGTTCAGCTTTTCATTTTTAGGGTCTCACCTGAGCTGCGTTCGAGTTCGTGCACGTGGAGACGCGACCTCCTGCCAGGCTTCTGTTGTTTGAGTGAAGAACAGCAGGGATCTCCGCTGTTCTGTTCCAGGGATGGCGTCTGCCAGTTATGTTTATTTTTACTGAACAGAGTCTCATTGCTGATATACACACACACACACACACACACACACACACACACACACACACACACACACACACACACACACACTCTCAGACACTAGTTCTCCTGCCGACATGGAAACAATAACAGGAAGTACATTAGTGGGGCTGCCATTGTATCAGCCCATACATCCCTGCTTCCTTAGCTGGGCGTGTGAGGTGGCGGGGGGTGCTGGTCCGTCTGGGCCGGGACGGGGGGAGGCCCTTAATCCTGCAGTCTCCCACCCTCTGACCTGTGGTCAGTTTTACTGTTGCAGCCCTGGTTTTGTGGCTGGGATTATGGAAGGTTCAGCTGGTCCCAGATCAGCACACAAGGTGAAAAAGTAACATTAAGGTAATTAGTTGGCATCCCACGGTGGGACAGATGGTCCGTTGGGGGGTGTCACCGAACCAACGGAATGGCCTCGGCGGCCGCTGCTTTGTCCCCGTTGCAGCTTCGCCGCCATCTGTGAAACCTTTTTATTTACCTGAAATCGGAAAATCTTGTAATTAAGTGTTTAAATTAAGCTGATTTTGCTTCTGGTCTGTTTCTGTGCAGGTTTGCCACCACCCAGACTGCCGTGACCTGAATAACAAAAGCCCCCTTCACCTGTGTGAGTCATGTGACTCGCGCTGCCACTCGGAGAACTCTGACAACATGCACTTTGACCGACACCCACGATTCGACTTGCAGCCTCAAGGTAGATTCTTCCCTTCACGGGTGGGACAGAGTCACACTCGCGTGCTCTGCTTTACATTTCCAGCATGAGGTCGATGATTTACAGCATTTACTGCATAACTGTGGGCCCCAAAATAATCACTGCTAACTAGTTCGGGAATCTGTGCACATAATTGTGTGTAATTTAAAGGACACCAACACAGTGCACATGTACTCGTAGTTTTTTATGACAAAGGTACATACTGTTATTACTCCATAAACACCAATACTTATAAGTGGAGGGATTCTGTGGTGAATAAGTGCACGTGAACCTGTGATGTAGCTTCTGTTCTCGGTCCTTAGCCTCCATCCTGGCTCGGAACGTATCCACGCGCTCATGTCCCCCGCGGACCAGCCCCCCCTCTGACCTGGAGGAAGAAGACGAGGGGAGCAACGACCGCGGGTGCGTAGCTGTAAATCTGGGGGGGGGGGTGCGCGATGACGTCGCCGGGAGGTTCTCACATGTTGCGTAACTGATTTTCAGGGAGCGGAAAACTGGAGGGATAAAGTTGGTGAAAAAGAAGGCCAGGAGACGACATACCGATGTGAGTGAGTGGTCACGCAGACCAGAGATAAAAGCAAGCTTTCGTTCACGGCACCTGAGCCACTGATCAGTGCCGGAGGCCTGATTGTGGCGGCGTGATGGGCCGCGGCCCGGGCAGACCCAGAATCTGTTCTCTATAAAGCAACACTAAGGGGGTCGAGTTCTGGTCCAGGTCCGGTGCAGTCCGGCTGGAGGACGGCTTTGACATCACCTCCCTCTTTGCAGGACCCCAGTAAGGAGTGCTTCACCCTCAAGTTCGATCTAAATGTGGACATAAACACGGAGATTGTTCCTGCAATGAAAAAGAAAAGCCTCAGGTGAGAGGAAGCCAGAAGAGGCGCAGCAAGAATGAATGAATGAATGAATGAATGAATGAATGACTCTCCTGTTGCTTGTTTACCAGAGAGGTTCTGGGTCCGGTGTTTGAAAGGCACGGGATCGACATGTCCCGGATCAACCTGTTCCTGGACCAGTCCAACACGGCACTGTCCCTCGACTTTGATGCGTACCCCCTCGGAGGCCATTACCTCAAAGTCAAAGGTGAGATCCACCGTCTTTATGAATGCTGACTCGGCAGAACGCGAAGGAACAAAGCAGGCTTCTCAGAAGGCTTTGGCGGTGTCGCCACGTGGACTCGCAGGTCTCGGCACCAGTCGGAACCACCTACAGCGTTGGTCTTTATGAGGACTAATTGCTGCTGCGCCTTCGCTTGTTTCAACCTCGTTTACTCTCATCAGAATCAACTATTAAAATAATTGATCATTTGGAAAAGTGTTTTGCACTAATGACCCTCGGCGTTGAGTCGACCCCAGAGGTGAGAGACTCTTGCTCAGGGGGGCTCATTACGTCGATCGTGACATTAGAAAATCTCAGCCCGTCACGTGATTGACAGCCAGGGCAGCCAATTACCTCTGATTGGAAGCCATCACTAAAGCTTCTGGTCATCAAATGAACGAGGGAGCGGGACCAAGTAAGAAGGCAAAAACGGATCACTTTCACACGGAATGGGAGGTGGACTTTATTCACGATGTCATTATTGAAGTGCGTTTTCATCTGCCGGTCTAATGAAGATTAGAAAGTCCAAACACGTTCCACCATGACTGAACATTTGGAAGTGTGCTACTGTCCCGACTGTGCATCCCTGGCTGCTTCAGTCATTAAAGTAAACTCAGGCAATTACAATAAAATGTTAATAGTTAATTATTATGTGTGTTTTGCACTATCGGCTCATTTGGTTATGCAAGGTACGTCACCATACATTGGACATACAAAGAGTCCTCAATACATTTGAAAATAATTAGATGTTTTGCATTTTTGTGGTGGGTGGATCACTTTGACTTGGTGATTTTGTGAGTAGGTCGCCTGCTGGAAACATGTGACGCCCCCGTTCTAGCTGGTCTGAACTGGATTTCTCTGTCTGGTTTTAGCGCGACAGGGTGATGAGCTGAAGGTGGAACAAGGCGTGAAGGACCTGCGCTCGCTCAGCCTGCCCAACATGAAGCCCTCTGCTGGTCAGAGCTCCTACATCCTCACCCCCGGCAGCGAGAAGGCGGAGCATGGATCTCTGGGACGGCGAGAGGGTGACGATCTCTTGGTGAGTCACATCTGGGCCCGACAGCGCTTCTACTTTCAGCTCAAACTGTCTCTCACCCCTGAAATACACCGAACCCTGCAGACACAAATATTGTCTCATTCGGACCCACCCTCCTCCCTCGTTCACTCCCATGATGCCTCAGGACCGCGTTGTCGTGCAAAGATGACCTCATGGAATTCTATCTGGGTCTGTGGGGCGTATTTGTGCTGGGCCAGCTGTGGCTTTGCTCTCATGCCAGCTGCCGGCTCAACCGATCCCCCGAATGGCTGAAGAGGATGAGCTCACTCAGGAAACGTCTGTGCTTCTTCAGCACTTCCTGCAGCGACAGGACGGGGTTGTTTTGGCACCGCTGAGAGGCCGACCGGGCCTGGAGGCTGCTGATCCGTGGACGGTCTGACACTGAGGCCTGTCTTTGGGTCTCGGCCTTCACCGTAAACTGCTGCCGGGGAGTCAGCCTGGTGCTGGGCCAGGATCCTGAGATCCGGCCTCACCTGACTGCACCTTTTGCTCCCGCCTGTTGGCCTTGACGGGTTCTGGAGGTGATGATGGAGGTGATTCATATTTAAGGAGGGAGGTCTGAGCTCAGCTCTGCTTGGTTGAAGGTGCCTCCCCATGGCTGCTGGGAACCTCTGCTGCCCGTCTGTGAGCCCGCTGCGCTCTGCCAATATCTTCTCATGGTCTCACCTTTGATACACATCAAAGGGAAGTTCCACTTTTAATCTGCAGAACTCGGTGAATGACGGTTGGATAACGACACAATAAAACCATCCAGCCGTGTTCTGCTGAAAGGTCGGTGAGCCGAAGATCAAATCAGAAGGATCCAAACTGCTGCTGTGAATCAACCGAATCCCCTGTTAAAGAATTTTAGGATGAATTCACTTTTAATACTAAAGTGATTATTATTCATTTAAATATTAGAACTACTATTTGTTAAGAAATGATTAAGATATTTAATAATGTTTCATATAAAATGATGAAACTGTTGTCGGCACAGTATCAGAACAGTTTTTGGGAACTGATAAGACCTGATTTTCCCTTTTTCCTGGGAACAGAAACTGCAGCGTTTATGGACGTTATAAAGATAACTCAGCCGTCTGGGACTTTATGGTTTCCAGTATGCGTGTACAGTACTTTGAGCCTCATCTGTGCCACTCAGCTGTTTTATAGAACAGCCATCGGTTGCCACGGCGCTCTGGCCACAAAGGTGTTTCCCTCTTTTTGACCCTAAAACTCCCCAAACTGAAGCAAACTTGCTGACCAGGAGGGACTCGTGTGGTGTGTTTGTGGTTCTTTACCATGTCGTCACTTCTCGTTTTAATCCCCTTTTTCTCAATACTCGGCTCACCGAGGTGCTGACGGCGAGTTTCACAAATACTGATGAAACGGAGGTGAGAACCTCTGTGTTTGTGGGTGTGAGAATTAAAAAAAGCTCCATGGAGACGTTTTTATTCTGTGACCTTCCACAATCTCTGTATGTAAAATCCTACTGGAAAAGCTGCCGAGGAGCCTTTAAACTGTATTCATGCAGTTGCGTTCATACAATGGATTTTCTGTGCTTTTGTTTCAGAAACGGTTGTTCTTTAGTCCGTGAGTGTGTGTGAGTGAGACAGACGCTGCAACAAACAGACGGGGGGTCGATCGTGGCCTGATAAGTTTTGGTTGAGTTTATGTTCAGCTGTGATGTTTTTAAAGATGGAATTGAGTTTTCCAGGAGGTTACGTTCCAAAAAAACCAGACCATAGATGCGTTATAGTTATTCTGCAGCTTTGTTAGCTTGTGGATTTGATCGTTTTCCAACGATTCTGGAATGCTGGGTTGAAAATCAAACGAATGTTACCAATAAAAGCATTTTCATGCTCCAGAAAAGGCGGCAGCATAACTTTATTGACCTTCATCATCAAAAATCTGATCCTGTGACTGGAATCGACTCCTGATTTTCGCGCCTGTTGTTTATTCGCCTTGTGTTGTGGGAGGAGCTAAATGTTGAGAAGTGTGTGTGATCAGGACCTTCCCCTGATGCTGAAAGGTGCAGAGTAGCGTGCTGAGCACACACTCACACACCTTTGCGTGGCTGATCCTGCAGCAGGATCCTAAAGTCACTTTGATGCTCACAACTTCCTCTCTGGATTCTAATTCCCTTAAAAACATGGCCTCTTTCTGACTTGGGATTTGATTTTGGGATCTGATTTTTTCCCACACATCGTTTTGAGACTCTGGTAGTTTGACTTGAAAATGGTTCGTTTTGTTCGGCTGACATCGTGGCGCAGCTGGGACCTGCTGAATGTGGACTCGGGGATTCTGGAGCTGCCTCCTCCTGAGCTGAACCTGACGACCGACTGTGAGGTGAGACGTTTAGGGTCAGACTCTCGTGATGGTGTCATGCTGAGCTGCAATAAAAGTAACTACACATGCAGACAGTAGCCTGGAAAATCAGGATAGTTAAGAAGTTTAAATAATGTCGTAGTCTTCAGAATATGCCAACATTCTATATGCTCAACTCAATATACCATATATACCGTATTCATTATAGTACATACAGATAGATGTGTATTGGTATAAGATATTTCTGTGCAAATTTTCAGAAGTATTTTAAAATTCCTCCTGAAAGACTGGACTGAACAGAGAATATTAATATTGAGCTATTTTTCCTTTTGTGACTGTTGCTCTGTGTGACGGGGGCAGTGTCGCCCCCTGCTGGTCAAGAGTCCCCATGATCTCTCTTTACCAAACTCGTGAAAAGAAAAACACACAAAAATAATCTTCAGTTTGTGTAGCAGTGGTGGGACTGAAATGGCCTTGAAATGTGTTGACTGGGGGGGGGTTAGTGTTAGGGGCTGGCGTTTCCTGGTGCTACGTGTGTGTGTGTGTGTGTGTGTGTGTGTTTCAGTCAGGTCAGTGTCACAGAGTTTTGCCATCATTAATCAACCAGCCTGATGAAGAGGAAGCCATTATCATCATAAAGGCCGTAGCTGCGGGGCTGTTAGGGCTGTTTTTCTTTATTTTAATGTAATCCCTTCCCATTTATAGATTCTTTCTTTTCAAGCCAAGGTTAAAACCACAAACTTTGATAAGATAAAGCTGGAGGGCACACATGCCATGATATCGTTAGCATGATTAACACACAGACAGACACTCAGATGCCCCAGTTTATAGAAAGGTGGTTAAAAGTGCTTGAGCTCTTGTTCCTCTCTGTCCTGACTGACACGTTTACTGGGGAGGCACGAGGGAAACCCTGGAAATGTGATTACTTCAGCAGGCGACACGGGAGCCGACGGCCGCGTGTGTGTCTGCTTGAACTTAAGTGTTTTTACAGCTGGAGAATAATTAGATCCAAAGTAAGAAAATACAGTGTCAGGGTGTAAAGAGGCCAAATGATTATATAAGGCTCGTAAAATGAAATGTGCCGACATGTGCAAAAAGGAAGGAGGGGTTTTCCATCCTTTCATTTTCCAGCCGCTCTCTTTCCTTATTGTGACCAGCTAGCAAGGCTTTGTTCTAAATTCTCCAGTGAACAGAGATTTGAAGATAGCACAAAGAATAGCAAGAAATGTCTGAGAATGATGTTGGCCTTTCCAGAGGTTTGCCAGTCTGAGCGCCACTGCCCAACTTGAATTAAAATCGGCACCTAAATCGTTTCGTTAGTCCTGCACCTTGAAAGTAGCGCCACTGTCAGCTTTGTTAATCTCTTTTGCTACTCGAGGTCGTCAAAAGTTTAGAGCAAAAGGTCTCAAGTCTTTCCAAACGAACCTTAAACCTTAAACAAACGGAACTAAAGGACAGTGAACTGAAGTGGGCAATAAAAACAAGTTTCTCAGGACTGATTAAGTGTGTTTAGCAGCTAGCTCCACCTCTGAACTGACTCTCGGGACCAGGATGTGGCTTCAGTCTGCAGCAGGGACTCCCGCTCAGCTGTCACCCAGGCTCCGCCTCCAAACATTCCCATCAGTCACGTTTTTTCTTGCCCAGACTCCGCCTCTTCTTTCCTGCCCCGCACAAAGAGGCAGGATCCTCCTGGTTGCTATGACTTCAGCCCAGTGTGTGCGTGACATGCAGCCACTGGACACATCCAGCTTCAAAGCGGAGCTTCTGTCGGACGCAGACGCCACGCCAGCCAGACACCTGGACCCCTCCGGCGGGAACGGGACGCTGCCCAGAGCCCGGGGAAGTTGAACACGAGTACCTGGGTGGGGGAGGTCATGAGCTAGAGTCCCTGGCTGATGAGTTCTCTACGCGGTGGAAGAAGAAGGCTCCAGGATGAGCTGCAGTCCATGAACGCCAGTCAAGGATTAGGATGGTTTTTGTTAGCTTTGACATGCCCGTGGCTTCGATGGTGAGCGCCGCCGCCGCCGCCGCCGCTGCTGCTGCTGCATGAACCTGTCGTTTAACTGTACATCAGCTTCTTCTGCTGGAGCCTTTCTGCTGATCTATGGCTTCATCACATTCTGGAGGCGAATGTCCCATTTTGGCTCCGGTGTGAGTTGGTGGTGAGGCTCAAAAACTTGTTGATTCCAGTTTGAAGTTCTCAAGGACGCTGTGAAGCCCAGAACAGTTTATGAAATATCTGTTTTCTCGGCTCTGTTGCTGGTGTAGACGGGATAAGCCGAAACGTGCCTGCCTCCGTGCGCGGCGGCTCTCTGACCTCGTCTAAACTCGACCGATCGGTTTAACGCGGGTCTCTTCTCCGAGGCTCCAACACTAAATGTGGCCCCACAGCTCCGGAATGTGTATTTGCGTGGAAGTTTCTCCCCTCTGGTGATCAATACAGCCAGAAAAGGGCTGAATTGTTTGATAGTGAGCAGGACCCCCCACACTCAGATTTACTGTTGTTACGTAACCCCCTTTCAGGCCTTTACTCCAGTTAAGTGCTTTCACAAAGAACCCGGGATGTTCTTCCTAAAATGGCTGTGCAACCCAGAACAATTACGCCGAGCAGTCAAAATATTTATGTTTCATGGTGTTACACATGCAGGGCGCAGAGCCACTCAGAACCCTCTGATAAGCCTTTATCGGCCCCTTCCTGCAGCTCGTCTGGGCCCTCAAACCACTTTGCTTTTCTCCCACCTGATTTTACATGTTTGTGGGTTTTTAGGAGGAAAACGTTCCGTTTTGGAACCTTCAAGACACCGGAAACATGTTTTCTCTTTTATTTCATGATCTCAAAAAGGTTCAGCAACAGTGAGAACTTGGTGCTGGTGACAGTCGGGGGGGCAGTGGTGATGGGGTGAAAGGGCCACTGCACAGATTCCCATGTGGGATCAGGGAGGCCGACATCATTCCACGGAACATCATGGTCACATTTAACCTGTTCCGAGGGTTTCTGGGATGTTTCGGCTGCGTGCAGCGTTGAGGAACTGCTTTCTGTCCTGTTTTGCCTCTCTGGGGGGGGTACGTGGCTGACGAGGAATGACGGCTCGGTCCGGGAATGTGGGTTCAGCATCTCCGTGTTTGAAGGTTGGGGGTGAGATTCCTCGCTGCTAACAACAAAAACAAGTGTTTCCTTGTTTGCTCTGCTGGCCGCTCATAAAGTGGTCACAGCCTGCAGGAGGGAACGCCGGCAGGGGGACAATGGAGGGGGAACAATGGCCAGAGTGGCCCGGTGTTCCTCGGACCGCGTTCCCTCCTGCTCCGAGTGATGTAACGAAGGAAGCGGCGCTCCTTCCCTCTCCTGTTTGTCTCTCATCGTTAGTGATGTCACCCTCACACAGAATTCCCCTCCAACTTCCTGTTTGTCCTTACTTTGCGTATTTCTCTCTTTGCTTCATTGTCTCTTCGTTCCAGAACTGGAAATGTAAGTGGTTTTTTCCAGGATGGTCATTCTTTAGTTTTCATTTTCAGTTCTTGGTCACTGGGGCAATTTAATGTAAATGAGTGCATTTACTCAAGTGTTTTGGGTGCAAATGTTTAATTTTTACACACAATTTTAGACTGACAGATGAAACAATGTTTAAGATATGATTAGTTATATAATGATGTACCCCCCCCCCCCCCCCCCCCCCCCCCTTCTCCCAAAATAAGACATTTTCCATCAGAAGGACATGAAACTTTTAAGATGTTTTCCCCAGACTTTTTCACCAAGTTTGTCGTTCTGTTGTTCAGGGTCAGGCACGACGGAGGAAGAACATTACAGAGTTCCTGGGGGAGGCCAATATTCCCACCCCGGATGCTCTGGGGCAGATCAGTGGCTCCTTGCCCAGTGTTGGGGTTGGGTCAGAGAGCTGGAAGAACCGGGCTGCCAGCCGCTTCAGTGGCTTCTTCAGCTCCAACGCTGGAGCGGGACCCTTTGGCAAGGTAACCCTGATCACATGAGCGTTGCTTTAAAGCTGTTGGTCACAGCGTAGATGATTCAAGAGAAAGAGAATCGGTAGCTGGCAGCAGCACGAGGGGGTCAGCAGGTCATTTCCCTCCCCAAGACCCGGTGAGGTAATTTCCCTTTAAGTGACTTGTTGGCTCACTTGTTTTCAATAGATGGAAAGTTTCATTCTGTTCTTCCCACCTTCGTTTCAAAAGCCCCGAACTGATTGAAGACTATTTAAATTGTTTTGCATAATTATAAAAACAATCTCCACTCTTGGTTTAAATGGGAGAATAAATCCAGGAAATCGGGGAAACTTTGCGTAGCGTTAATGATTGAGGTCTCGTGCGCTCTGGAGAGGTTGTCCGAAGCAGCTGTGGTCATGAATCTGATCCGTTTTAAAAACCTTTAAATCTAATTTGCTCGAGGCTGCAGGAACCCTAACAAGGTAACGCGGAGTGCTGGAATAACATCTTTAAGCGATTCATTAAACAACTCTGTCAGTGCTAATTTAGCTTTTAGCTTCACATCAATTCTGCAGACGGATGGAAACAATAAATTTTGTTCCCAGAAATTTGACAGAAATGTCAGACCTGCACATAAATGGGAGCATAATGATTTCTTTAAAACCAAATTCCATCCTGAGGTCACATCCTGCAAAGAAGCAGATGTCAGATGGAGACAGTATCTGTCAGTCATCTGTCACTATAGCCCTCACCTCTATTCATCCAGACTGTCCCCCTTAACCTCCCGAGGGCCAGAGCTCCTCCACCAGGACCTGGACCCAGACCCTCCATATTGTGGCGATGACCCACTGGCAAACCCTCCTGTCACAGCTCTTTGAATCTGCCAGTTGCTGATCACATTTGTACAATTTGTCAGAGCTGTTGAAGGTAAAGCCACAGTCGGGACACTTCATGAGCCACGAACCAGTAGCCCTTCTCCCCCCCTATGCTGGTGCTCCCTCCCCACCCCCTCCACTCTATTGTTAAAGTGGTCTCTATGCACAGAGCTGATTTTCATAACTACATCAGGCCCGAGAGGCTGAACAATGAGCTGAATAGCAGCTACTGTTGGATTCAAGACTCGAGGCGCCAGTGAGGACAGGAATTATGCTAATGCATCGACTCGGCCCCACTTACAGTGTGAACGCATCAATAAATTGACGCAGCAGCGACGGCATTAATCTCTTTGTTTCCCTGCTTTCTTTGTCAGGAGTTGGACCGTTTGGAGCAGCTGCAGAGTAAACTCCACTCCTACTCAATGTTTGGTCTGCCCAAAGTGCCCCAGCAGCTGTCCTTCCACCAGGACTCCTGGGAGGAGGGGGAGGAGGAGGAGACCAACCTGGCCATGGAGGACAGTTGGCAGATGCTTCTGGACGATCCGCAGGTACGAACACAGCGAGGAGGACGTGATTAAAGCACAAACCTCCCTTATGCAACACCGACTTCACGTGATTAAAAAGGCAGGAGTTGCTTGTTGGATGGACTTCCTCATCCTTTATCTCCCATATAGATGCCCTGAATGCTACTTCCCAGAACAATACACAGCCTTTACATGCTTGTGTAAATCACGAGAGCCATCTGAGGCTGCTCCGTTTCAGCTGATAACAAATACGTGACTAACCAGAACATTGAGATACCACTGCTCCCTCAGTAAAGGTTAGGCCAAAGTTCTTACAGGTATCCCAGTAATATGTGGGATGATGAAGTTACTGAATACACATTAATAGCTCAAATCAGTGAGTAAATGTATGTATCCTCCCATAAAATCTGTCATATTGATTGCGTTTGGTCTGGTTGCTCTGCGTGGACGACTGTCGTTGCTCATTTTAAAACATTCCCAAGATCTGTCCTGATTTCCCACCTGCTCCTCGTGCAGACTCTGACCAGGAGACAGTTCCACCAGCAGGAGGCGATATGGGAGCTTCTGCACACTGAAGCCACATACATAAAGAAACTGCGAGTCATCACTGATGTACGTGCAAACAGCTCAATCTGCACATCAACAGCTGAACATGCGTGTTGAGCTCCTGAGCGGTTGTAGTCAAACGTCTGTGTTTCCGTTTGGGTGGACGTGCAGCTCTTCCTGTGTGGGCTGCTGAACCTGCAGGAGAGCGGCCTGCTGGGGGACGTGGAGCCGTCCAGGCTGTTCAGCAACATCCAGGAGATCGTCTGCCTTCACAGGGCCCTGTGGAACCAGGTGATGCTGCCGGTCCTGGAGAAGGCCAGGCAGGCGCGTGCACTCCTCGACCCCACCCACCTGCACCACGGCTTCATGACGGTCAGTCAGAGTAGTAGAACAGATCTTCCTGTTTAACAATGTTGTTTTTGACTGCGCCCGTGGCTTTCCTGCGTGTTTAATACCTCTGACGCCTTTCTTGCGTGTCCAGTTTGGCTCCAGGTTCCAGCCATACATCCGTTACTGCATGGAGGAGGAGGGCTGCATGGAATACATGCGCACGCTGCTCAGGGACAATGAGCTCTTCAGGACCTACGTCACGGTCAGTCCTACACAACCTTTTGGTGATCCAATAGTTATTTTAGGTGTTTTTCCTGTTGTATTTGTGAAATGAGTTTTCTTGTGCAGCGCTATTGGAAACTCCGCTGGCTTTTAAACGGGCTTCGTACATTTGTTGACGGCCCCACCCTGCACCCGGAGGACTTGCTCATTTTTGCATTTCCAGTTTGTTACATGATCCGTTTCCCGTCTTTGTTCTGGTTCCTTTCAGTGGGGAGAGACGCACAAGCAGTGTAATCGGCTGAAGCTGGCCGACATGGTGGCGAAGCCTCACCAGAGGCTCACCAAGTATCCGCTCCTGCTGAAGAGCATCCTGAAGAAGACGGACGAGCCGGCGACCCGTGACGTCCTCAACAGCATGGTGAGCATTTTAATGCTAGATTGGTATTTATCAGAGCTTCATCAGAAGTTACTAAAACGTGTTGGAACATGTTCTGCCATGTGTTTAGACAAGTGACGTTTGTTCTTCCTCCACCAGGTGGCAGTAGTGGAGGGCTTCATCAACAGCGTGGACTCTCAGATGCGCCTGCGTCAGGAAAAACAGAAACTCGCCACCATCTCCGCTCGCATCGACTCCTATGAAGCCGTCGAGGGCAGCAGTGAAGAAGTAGAAAAGGTCAATCGAGAGCTCTTTATTCAAATGAACGCGCCGTCAGACACCGACTCACTTTTGCGGCCTCCTCTTCAGATCCTTAAAGAGTACAACCACTTCGACCTGATGGCTCCCATGAGAGGAACCTCTCCGGAGGAAATCCGACAGCTGCACCTGGAGGGGGCTCTGAGGATGAAGGAAGGCAAAGACAGTCGGGTAAAGGTCCATTCCGTGGCCCCACCAACCGCTCCGCGCATCATTTCCTGTGACGGCGACTTATGAAACGCGTTTGTCCTCAGATGGACGTCTACTGTGTCCTGTTTACCGATCTGCTGCTGATCACCAAACCGGTGAAGAAAGTGGAGAAAGTGAAAATCATCCGGCAGCCTCTCCTTGTCCACAACATCGTCTGCAAGGAGCTCAAAGATCCAGGCGAGTACCGAGGCCTTCGAAGGAAACGGAGAAATAATAAAGTGCTTTTTAAAAATCCAGCCAGGTAGCCGTCTTCTAATCACCTCTGGGTTTTGTTCTCTCCCCCCTGCAGGCTCCTTCATCCTCATCTACCTCAACGAGTTTAAGAATGCAGTGGCAGCCTACACTTTCCAGGCCAACAGCGCCACCCAGGGGCGAAGCTGGGTCGATGCAATCTCCAACGTACAGGTTGGAATTTCGCTTCAAGCTTCATTTATTCACAAATTCCCAGGCAGTATTCAGAGACGGCACGTTTTTGAATGGCAGAACAAGTTGAAGAGATGCACAAAGCAAGAAGAGGAGGAGGAAGAGGAGGAGGAGAGCAGTAACTCCACAACAAGTTCTCCATGTCTGAGGCACAAAGACCAGCAGAACTCGAGGTACAACCGCGTTCCTTCCAGGCTGTGAATGAGTGCATTTCTGCTAAAAATGCAGCTCCAGATGATCTGAATGTGCATTTGAGCTCCAACCAACCAAAACTCTGTTCCCAGCCAATCAGATGGTTCCACCGAGACGCTGTCGGTGATGGACATTGACGAGCCCGGAGAACACGGAGATCCTTCTGCCAACAAGAATCTAGAGGGAATCACAGATAAAGACCTGGCTGAAGTCCCTCAGACTCGGGCCACTTCAAGTCCCCGCAGACTTTACTCTGAGCCAGGACCTGACCCAGAAGAGCTGGACCCCCAGTGCCGCTCCCTCTCCATGGACAGCGCCTATGGGACTCTCTCGCCAGAGTCGCTCCTGAGAGAGCTTCAACCACAGCCGGACCAGAGTGAAGGAGAAGAGGAGGAGGAGGAGGAGGATGAACTGCAGCAGGCCACGAGGGTAGAGGAAGAGGAGGAGGAAGAGGAGGACTCCACGTCACTAGGCTCCCAGCAATCGGTGGTCCAGTCCTCTAAACCTCGGCGGTGGCCCCGTGTTCAGCCGCACCTCCATCTGTCTCGCTCGGAGGACAACCTGCTGCAGCACTTTCACGGGAAAAACGCTGCATCGCACACGCGTTCGCTCGACCCTGAAGCGCAGGCCGAGTCACGCTCCAGGGACCCCGACAGCACGCTGGCTCACAGCAGGAGCTTGTCAGAACTGGGCCAAAGCTGCCTGGAGTTGTTTACCAGTGACATCGACCATTTAGGTGACTGCTCCAACGGCAGCGAGACGGCTGAGCCGACCTGCACCGCGGAGGACGGGGGGGACGCTGGGCGCTCCTCGCCTTCCGATCAGTCGCAGAACAGCTGCTCGGATGGGGAAACGGCTCTGCCTGCTGGCGTGGGCGTGAGGAACAAGTCCACATCTGGTGGCGGCAGCTCGGGGGAAGTTTCACCCAAAAACAGGAAGTCGCCGGCGCAGCAGCACAAGAAGCTAACGGTGGCTCAGCTGTACAGGATACGCACCACTCTCGTCCTCAACTCCACGCTCACTGCATCGTAAGTTCCCCACAGAAGCAGAGTCACACTTCCCACAGTTTAGAGGAGGAACGCTGAAGCAGCGACAGCACAGTTACACACAAAGATGAGGTGAAGGTGCACAACGGAGTGAGGGATTGTGGTCCTGTCTTAGTTCAGAAGACGCTTCCCATTGAGAGCTTTAGCCTGGTATCATTAACTCTAAATTGATGCTCAGCAGCAAACGTCTCGTCACTCTCAGGGTGTCTCTGCTCAGCATCTTTGGACCTGACGTTCCCTTAGCTGGGATCAGAAAAATTCCAGAAGCAAAGCACAGACGGCAAAGTTCTGATCCAAGAACAGACAACGGCTGGCGTGTGCGATTACTAAAGCCACTCTTACAGTTAGAAGTCTCGGTGCTGAAGAACAACCAGGGTCGGGAACATTCTGGGTCCAAAATCCTGCCAAGAGAAAAGTGTCCAGGTTACAGCGAGACAGTGTTGATATCAAATAAGGGAAACAGGAAAATACTGTTGTCTGACACAGATTGTGCCTTTCCGTTTAGCCGAATATGCAAGAAAATACTGGTTGTAAAATGTTGGATACACGTATTTTGAAGGGATCGTTGCAGAATCTGGATCCACGACTGTTTGTCAGCAATTATTATTATGTTATTATTATTTAGTCTTTTCTCTTTTTGAAGGCAGCTGTGTGAAACTCTTTCTGCCTTCTTGCAGGGAGGTATAACCACTCGACCAGTGGAACCAGTAAGGATCAACACTTGTTTGGCTTCAGTGGACCGAAGTTCTTGAGACACAGATGCACTCTCTCTCTCTCTCTCTCTCTCTCTCCCTCTCTCCCTCTCTCTCTCCCTCTCTCTCTCTCTCTCTCTCCCTCTCTCTCTCCCTCTCTCTGCGTTGCTGCCTCTCTCTTCCTGTTTCTGGACTCTGATCCAATCCTCGTTTGCGTTGGGACATTTTGCATTGGTCTCCAGAGTTCCTTTGGAGTGGAGGGAGAAGCAGAGAGACTCATTAACTGCTTGCACTTTGCGACAGAAGTAGCATCATGAAGGTTGGGACCTTTGAATCGGGAGCGATCCCGAGTTAAAAAGACGGACGTTAAGTGATGCAGGAGGGGGGCGACCAGCCCATATCTGTGCTACTCCTGGTTTGCTTCAACAAAAAGAAAAAAAAAAGATGAAATTGCACAGTCGTCGATGTATAGAAGAAACACTGAGTGAAATTAAAGTCTCACCACGGATTTGTTGTTGTGCAGATGTGAATGTGTGTCCCCGATTCCCGACTGAACCAAAACAGATTCCCAGCTCCTGTCAACGCAGCGACAGATTCCCAGCGACTCGCCAAAGCTCCACAGCAGACGTCACAGACCATCAGTCCTCCCTTTTCTTACTATTCTGGAACTGACGCCGCTTGGTTATGAGGAACTAACAAGATGAGGTGATTTGCTAAAAAAGAGAAGTCACTGAGGAAGCTTTGAGGAATCTTCTGCACCGTTTGAGTTTGAGTTTCCACCAACCAAAGAGCATGAGATCATGTCTGAACACTGTCAGAAACGGCACGTTGGCTTACATTCTTGGTGTTTTTTCAAGACACAAAACATGAAAAGTTGAGGTGCTCTGATGAGGATGAAGATGAGGATGAGGAGCCACTCTGGGTTTGCTTGTTTTTCCAGGTGACAAACGCAAGAATCCATTTTTTTCAGTGTTCAGATCAGCGGAAACTTTATTCCAAACTTTGCCCCAAACCAAATAGTTTGTTTACTTTTAGTTCTTTGTTTATTTGTAATATTTATTATGCTTGCTATATTTTATATAAGATATTGTTTATATTGTTTGCCTACGATTTGTAATTTTTTTTTCTCATTTTGTGGATGTAGTCTTAATAATTTGAATTTGCCACAAACCAAAATCATGTTTTCCTCCATCAGGAATGACTTTACAGTGTCTTACAAAATAAAACGTAAAAAAGCACCTAAATGTGTCACAGCCTGTGTTTTAAAAGTTTTAATCCACCTTAATGGACCCATTTGGGGGCTGGGTGGACATTAAAATGTGCGCTGATGTCAGCCAACAGCCGGTGGGAGAACATCTGGGGGGGGCAGAGATCAGACGGGTCGTGACAAAAGTTTAGTTATTTTTAACATACTTGAGTTGTGGGGTCGGCATGAGTCATTATGCTAACGATGTAATGGACTCCGACCAACTGACCTCTGGTGGAATCGTTTGGGTTACTGGCAGCTTCTCCACTCAGAAACACAGATCAGGTCCAGCTGTCTCTCTGGTCCGAACATCTGCTTCCAGTCCAGATGTGAGTGGTGCTTCTGAAGCCCGCCATCACGGACCAAGGTGTATTTACAGGTGATTATATCAGCTAATCGCTGGATTACAGCATGTTGCCTCTAAGCTGCAGAGAAAAGACAGCGTGCGCTTGTGGGATTTTCTCCTTAATCTGCTCCCAGAATTCAGCGGGGGCCCCTCCCGTGCTCACATCTGGCCCTTCTGGATTTACTCTTGTAATCCTTGATTTTAAAATGATTTTAATACGCTGAACTGTAATTATTTAAATGCAGATTTCTATTTGAGCAATGAATTAATTACACAACCTGGTTCAACCATCCTGTCTGCAGAGCGGAGGAGGCTATTATCATGTAGCAGCACTCTACTCTTTCGGATGGACTCACCACTTATGGAAGAAAAGGAAAAATTACAGCTCAAATGCAATAAGACAGGAGGAGGCAGACGGGAGATAAAGCTAAGATTTTATGCAATCTTTCGATCCTTCCTATTTCGGGGTATTCCTACTCACTCACAGATGTGTCATCTCCGCAGCAGCTGAAAACTTTGGGAGACAAAGAATTGAGATAAGTTTGCGCGTCATTTCAACGCCACTCCCGACCACCAGGGGGCGTCCTGCGCCGTGTTTTCTGCTCACTCTCCATCACTTTCAGTGTGACACCAAACGGCAACTGTCGTGGTTGGTATCACACAATATCACACAGCAGTTTAGTCAACCCAGAAAGGTCTTCACACTTGATTTGTTTGCAGATTTACCCGGCACGCCCTGAGCAGGCGAGTGCACATCTCCGTGTGAGGCCCGGTCAGAAACGCCACATGCACCGGGGCGGAGGACGGGTCACTGCCACCTGCTGCGGCAGATGTCAGAAACCATGCTGTAAAAAATGTCCGATTAACACAAAGGGGCACTTTGACAAATCCCGATTATAGGAGCACTTTCATTTATTAAACTCTGCCAATCCGCTGTTCTCTTTTCGAGCGGGGATTAAAAGCAGGTAGACACCATTGTCTGTCTAAACAATCCCTCTTTAAGCTCTGGCTGTTTCCTGGTGCCCCTGAGCGGTCCGGCTGGTCGCCTGCCTGTAATCTCAGTAGGGGCTTATGGGTCACTACAACCACTACGCAGCCCCATTCATCAACATCATCCCCTTTAGAGGACTAGGTGATTGGATTTAGGACATGTTTTACAGGCCGGGAAAAAGCCAGAACAGCATTGGAAAGCGTGTTTACATGAGCTGTGCTGTGAAAAGGCCTTCAGACGAGCGAGGCCATATGGAGCAGATAACCCTGCCAACATCTGCCCTCCATCAGTAGCACACAACACTCCAGCTTTGACCTTCACGTGGAGCAAAGGAACATCTGGCGTGGACCCGTGGAGCCGGCGTTCGGCAGCAGAACCGGTCTCACCCCTCGGTGATCAGAAGTCCCATTAAGCTCAAATGGATCAATATTAATCTGATTAGCGTTAATGAGAAGTAACTCGGTAATTACTCGTCTTTAATTCCTCTTAAAATCATACATTCAGAGGCAACTGTGGTACTTTTTCTCCACTGAATTATTTACTTTTCTAACAAAGTAGTTACTGATATGCATGTAAATCCATAAAAACCAGCCCAGGGCAGCAGAAACATCCTCTAACACCGCTCTAATACTGGTGAAGCCTGTGATAGCGTCAGGGGGGGTTCTCCAGGATCACAGCCTCGACCTTCTCATTCAACCCTCATAAGATGAAAATGGAAAGAATTCAACTAACGTTGTATTGCTAACGAAGAGCATGAGACAGTAATTGTGCTGAAGAACTTTCCTTCTGATGGGGTTTAGCTCTGGAAGCAGCAGAGGTGATGAGATCAGCAGCTGCTCCATAAAGACGCCACAGATCCCTCGGGATCGCCTTAATTCCCGTAAAACTTGTGTTGTTTGCTAAATTGAAAAAGCATAAGGTCCCACTTTCACATGAGTCAGATAAACTCCTCACCTCAATAATTGTATCAGTCGGTAAGAAGCTTAACGTAATTACAATATTGTCTTGGTAGAGCAGCGGCCTAAAACCAGGAACAAAAACCGCCCATTTTATAAATTAAATGGAGACGCTGCTACTACACGGGAGGGATTAGGAGGTCTGGCACATTTAATATTTACAGCTAAATTAATCTGACAGTGTGTCGCGTGTAATACCTGAACTGATGCTGATCGCTGCCCTGAACCCAAAAAATAGGGTTACTCTCATTCTGGTGGCACTTAAAAACCCAAATATCAGACGCCTTGGTTTGATCCCGAGGGCCACGTCGGTTGCTACAGCAACGCAAAGACAGAAATAGAAAGAACAGAGAAACACAAAACCAGGAGCTAAAGTCAGCTCAGCTGAAGTTAAAGGCACAGACGATCCCCAACAAACTCCCTGGAGCGGGGCCGATGGATCTACTGGGGCCGATGGATCTACTGGGGCCGATGGATCTACTGGGGTCAGTGGATCTACTGGGGCCGATGGATCTATTGGGGTAGATGGATCTACTGGGGTCAGTGGATCTACTGGGGCCGATGGATCTACTGGGGTCGGTGGATCTACTGGGGCCGATGGATCTACTGGGGTCGGTGGATCTACTGGGGCCGGTGGATCTACTGGGATCGGTGGATCTACTGGGGCCGATGGATCTATTGGGGTAGATGGATCTACTGGGGTCAGTGGATCTACTGGGGCCGATGGATCTACTGGGGTCGGTGGATCTACTGGGGTCGGTGGATCTACTGGGGTCGGTGGCACGCAGCAACATCCCAACATTCAATTGCAGGCAGAAGTTTCCAGAAACATCTTTTCATCAGATGCAAACAGGAATCTTGTGCCAAGGCCGATGGAGCCTCATCAGTGTTGGGAAACGGCCTGTTGAACGTCACGACTCGGACAACGAGAGAATAATAATGATTTGGTTCTTATTTAGTGATTCTGTGTAAATCAGAGGACCATCGTGCCGGTATGATGGGATGGTCGTTAACGTCGTTTCCTTCAGATAATAATAATAATCATCCGTTCAATAGAAACCTGCTTTCTCCGGGTCTGAACGTGTCCTTTACCCCAACGCAAGAGCTGATATCGGCCATGTTTGGTTGGAAAACGTTCAAATGCCCAGTGGCACTGTGCGTGTGCGTGTGCGCGGTGCCCGGGCTGGAGGCAGGATGCTGCTGCGCGCTGGGCTCTAAAGGGTTAACAGGACGCGGCGCAGCGGCGCTCTGCTCCTCTGGGTGGAGTGAAGTTTACACATGAACTACACAACTAATTATCCCGGCGACTGCGTTATGGAGCAGTGGTGAACCCCCCCTCCCCCCCGGCAGACGCGGTTCTTCGGTGTCCGGAGGAGTTGGGGCCGTTTGGGGCCGTTTGGGGCCGCGGATCTGCGCCATGAGTGATGTGAGTGAGGAGGCGCTGCTGGAATACTTCTGCTCCAGCGGAGGAGGCTCCGGCAGGGTCCGAAACGCAGATCTGCTGAAGACCTTCAAGCCTTTTATTGGCCACTCTGACCCGCAGCTACGAGGTAGGTGATCGATCATCGATCAGCGATCGGGAAAAAAAGCGGCGCGCAAACGGCGATGAGGTCGCGCGCTGCAGTTTCTGTTAAAAACCGCTCTTTTTAGGTGGAGGCGGTTGGGGAAGGTGGGGTTTGTGTCCCCTGGTGCTGCTTTTGTCCTCGCCTGTTCTGCCTCAGACATCTGGTCTGCATTAAAGACCCGAATAGCTGCAGTTCCAGCAGGATTGTGTCACTTCCGGCCTCGCGCCAGTAAGAGCCGTCTGATCGGTGATCAGAGGAGCCGCCGCAGCCCGTCGTGTGTCACGTGGAGGCCCCGTGGCCGCGCGTTCAGACGGTCTGTGCGCAGACCGGCGCAGCGAGGCTTTCCTCTCCTCCCTCTGCAGACGCTTATATAATCATTCTATGAACCACAGCAGCCAGAATGCCTCCCATCTTTATTTAGACGGGTTCTGCCGGGCTGGCCTAGGTGGTCCCAGACTTCTGTCTGCAGGCTGACGCTTTAACGAGACCACGGAGTCACTTCCTCCAGGAATGTGGCAAACATCCACTCCAAAAGCTGCCAGCTTGTGCTGAAACGGTTAAAAACTGAATCAAGTTAACGCGAAATCTGACCTACAGATGATGGTAGCGGTGAGAGCGCGGTCACTCTTGAGTCATGAGCCGCCAGTAAAACAGAAATATTCTGAAAGGAAGTAGAGTCATTTAAATAAGACGTCACAGCGGAGAGATTCTATCTCTCAGTGGTCAGAAGATTGTGATTCACCGTCTGTCCACTGGACACCAACTTGACCTTTAGCCCTAAACACAAACATATTGAAACGCCGCCCAATGATTACACGGAGTGACCTTGCTAACATGCGCCGTCCAGATGCTCCGGTTGTTGACAGAGGTTTAGAGCGCTGCCATCTGACACAGATGTCCAATTAGAAATTGCTTCTCACCCATTTAAAGTCCCAGCTAACATGTGGCTGCAGGTTTTCGAGGCCTTTAATTGTGATGATAGCAATTTAATCAGCCAGCCAACATGCATGACTGGATCTGGACCTCTATTAATGGGCTGGTTCTCATCAGATCAGCAAACTGGGGCATGTGGGAAGAGCGGGGGTGTTTTGCATGGGAGGGAGTCATTTTGGGCTAATAAATAACCAGTAGGTTGCTGTGGAATTCTGAGGAATTCCCAAACGTGAGCGCCTGCTTCCCTGCGACTTCCTGTTGTGAGCTCTCACTACATATGTTCTTTCCTTCCACCTCATGGAAAGAGGAAACTCTTCAATTGTCCTGAGCTATGTGCCCACCAACACCTACAGGCCTGAATGAAATACCTAAGGCTGGAAAAATGTGTTGTCCTGACGACCAGCGCAGCCCTTTAATGACAAAGACGACACGTGTGTGAAAACCTGCTCCTGGTGTCAACAAATCAGAGATCTTTATCTGCTGACCTCCGTCAGCGCCTCTTTGTTTGGATCCCACAGTCAAAGATTTTCTGTAGCTATTAAAAGACTCAGGTTGCTGCCTGGGTGGTGTGTGTGTGTGTGTGGGGGGGGGTCTCTGTGCCCCCCCTCACCATGTTGGTTGTTTATTATTCAGGGGAGAAGTTGGTATTAAAGAGAAGCATCTGGACTGGTCTGTCAGGCTTCACGCTGGGCCACCATCAAGCCTCGTCCATAAAATAACCTGAGGAATTTGTTTAAAATGAGAGCCTGAAGAGTAAATATTGTCTCTGCAGCCAAGTACAGAGAAGAATTCAAGCTCATCATCGACCGGATCGCTGTGGTGAAGTCAGAAAATGTAAGTAAAAGACTTTCTGAGAGTTCCTGCTCTTTTTTGTTCTCCCAGTTTTACATTTTTACTACATAATCTCGTAATGCCATTAAAGAGCCATGCTTTACATAAACAGCCATTATTAAACAAGGAGATATGACATTTAGCTTTACTGGCTAAATAATATCTGGATCTTTGTTTGGGATTTTAATTGATTCTACGACTATTCATTCGGATCCATTGATGAATATTTGTGGTCCAGTTTGTGTTGTTTTATCCTCCGACCACTAGGGGCGTCTTTAAAGTCTTTTTGTCCCTCTAGTGATCAAAACTCAGAAGTGCTGAGCACTGAATGTGTAACGGGTAATCTTATCACCCGATATACGTTATATACGCTAAATGTAGCCAGATCAATAATAATGGACACTTTCCTACTGAGCCATGAGAGCAGCAGAGCTGTGGCGCAGCGCTGAAGAATCAAATGAGACCCATTTAGAGCAGCTCAGGTTCTGACCCACACCACTGCTGCCTGCCTGTTTGCTGCAGGGTGAGAAATATCTTGTGCTGAAGAAGAAATACAGACAGATGCTACAGGAGCGAGTCGGCCGACATCCCAGAGCAGACGTGGACGGTCAGAGACACGCGAGTCCAGCCAGGAGCCCGGCCACGGCGCCGTGGGACGCGACGCACACGCAAGCCGTGTCCAGGCGACCCCACGCTGCCGCAGAGGTGACCTTTATGTTCGCGCGGTAGACTCAGAGACAACGCTCGAAAATCCAAAAGTCAGTGAAAGCACCATCAACGCCGCTATGGCCTCTCTTCCTACACAAAGATGTCTCTGTTGGTGGAGGTCATGGAGGTCACGCGGCATAAACATTTACAGAAGAATGCTGGGCAGCACAGACGCGGGGAGGGGGGCAGCACAGATGCGGGGAGGGGGGCAGCTGAGGTGGCAGCTATCAGAAGAAAGGCAAGGTTATATGGCTTTACTTAAAGGGCAAGCGAATGTATAGAAGCACTTTAAAACATTCGGAGCTGCTTTAAAACACACTAATCCTCCACAGAGGCACTTTTACATATTGTTCCCGCAACAACAACAGTATTTAATCACAGAAGATGAGGAGATTTTATGCCACCTGTGCTTTATTTGCCCTGCGGCTGCCTGTTAATGCTCGACGTGGCCACATGTCCGAGCAGTGGGACCTGACTCATCTCTGCTCCCCTGCAGGCTCTGCAGCAGGTCCAGCACACCGAGCCGTCGTGTCCCATCATCCCAGTCCCAAACACAGCACAGAGCAGCAGGGAGGAGGATCTGGACAAAGACTCGGGGTCAAAGGTGACCTTTTTCACACCGTTTCGCCAGTTAAGAAAGTATAGGAACACATTTCTGAGCAGAAAAGGGAGGTTTGATTCAATTAGTGTTTCTGAGCTAAATGGCACAAATGTAATCAAACCATCGAACAAAGGTGAATTCCTTTTGTGCTAATTTGGAAAAAGCTGGACGAGATTCGATTTCAGCGGCTAAAGTTTAGTTATTACAGCTTTGAATCATATTTCAATCAATTAAGACACAAAGTGGTGTGAATAAACTTTACCATATAAACCAGTCAGGACCGGCCAGTGGACGTCCCTAAAGGAGACACGTCTGCTTTAAAGGGCTTCGTCTCCTGATTCAGTTCAGATTTGACTCGACGGCACTGATAAAAGGCTGCAGCTTTCCCCGCAGAGCGCCCCCTGCTGACCGACGGTGATATGACGATGCTGAGAAAACCCCAGATTTCAGATCTGTTTGTTGTTGTTAAAATCAAGATTATTTTAGTCTCATGATTGATTCACATCACCTCAGCTATTTTTTTCCTATTCTTTATAACCATCCTTTTAGGATATTGCTGGAAAAATTGTGTTTCTGATTCAGTGCAATTAATTGATTAAAGATTTTTCTTTACACTGGATGTTGTTGCTGCAAAAGCATCATCTTCCTCTCTGCACTGGTTCTAGCTTCACCCAGCAGGTGGTGCTAAATAAATTACCTGGATTTGTAGCCTTCAGTATGTTAAATTGGAGTGGGAGGAGGACCTGCAGGGGGAGAATCTGCATTTAAATGAAGCTCACCGTTATTATGTTAAGCATCAACATGTTGGAACTCATTAGAAAGATAATCATCATTTGTGTCCATTAAAGAGATTGAGATCCATCCCACAGAAACAAAGGTGGTTTCTGTGACGACCTCAACAATCCACGGATGAAATATGTTCATCAATCAGATTTAATCTGTTTGCTTAACGCATTAGTGACACGGCTGAACGCTGCAGCGTCACCGCTCCAAATCAGAACACCTGAAGCTTAGAAAGACCTTTCAGCTGTTTTGATAAAAGATCTGAGCTTTACGCAGAAGAACTTTAGTACATTTGGTCCATTTGTGGGAGAAACTCTGAGTTCAGGGAGGTAAAGATGGTTTACACTTATTTTTAAGGCTCAAATTAAGAGTTGTCTTAATGTTAGTCATTAAAATTCTAAAAAGGAACAATTAAAAGAGGGGGACTTGTTTCTTTCCCCATAAGATTTGTGATCAAGGCAAAAATTCCAATGATTGATCTGAAATAGAGAAGAAAAAGGAGATTTCTGTTAAACAGACAGAACCTTTTCCACACTTTTGCCCCCCCCCCCCGCACTTTAAAGCAGTGTTAATCTGCTGTCTGCTCCTGATCTAAAGGAACACTTCACACGTGAGAGGCTGGAACCTCCTAACATCCTGAGCTGAGAACCTTTTGCTTCAAAAGAACACATAAATCAACCTGAGACACGTCGAGCTGTCACAAGTTTCTCCGGAAGAGAGAAAAAAGCACACGTCTGTTGTTCTTTAGCTAATTGTTAATTGGATTGTTATTCATTACCCCTCATGTGTGAAAGCGACACCTCGGCCTCGCCGGGTCGTTACCTCGCTCACTGTCTGACACCCTTTGGTCACGTCTGGTCAGCTGGAAAACATCAGAGCGCCGGCCGGCGTGCGTGCTGAAGCCAGCGGGTACTCCACTGGGGTCGAGGCCGCCTCGTGTCACGCTGACCTTTTAAGTCAGCGGTGAGTTCAAAATCATCTGTTCTGTCTTTCAGTCCGAGTCGGAGCAGGATGAGGAGAGCACGGGCAGCGTGGGCTCTGCTGCTGTCGCCGTGAGTGATTTCTACGACCACCTTTCTGGATCTTTACATCCTTTACATCCTACTGTTAGCTGTAGCCATTACTGCCGTCTTTTCCTGATGCTCCTGAACTCATCACAGAACTCTGCTCTCACGCGTCCGTGACTCAGTGGTTTGTAGGAACCGGATTAGACGTTTGCAGCTTCAGCACTATCAAGCGAGGCCGCGACAGGATGTGGACAGCGGGGTGGGTTTCTCCTCTGTGTGCACATCTGAGCTCCGCCCACTTCTCTCTTTATTAGCTGGATCCTATAGAGAAGGAATGGATCTACTCCGCCGCCGGAGCTCGAGTCCCTGACCTCTCGCAGCTGCTCAGACAGGACCCCTCGCTGGCCAACAAGAAGGTAGCCCCGCCCTCTGACCTGCCCCCTCCAGGGATAATACCACTTATTTACATTGGATCACATTTGTGATCATCTGCAGCGATTTCTAACACAAAAAGTCTTCCAGGGCAAAAGAACAGCTGCTCACTAAAGTCATCCAGGCTGCTTTTGTACCGCACAATTACAAATTCACCTCCCAGGAGAGCTGAACCCATTCGTGTGGTGTGATGCACAGATCCACTAATCTATGTTCTTGTGTTTTGTCTTTTTGCTGCACCAAATCCAGGACTTCACATCAGTGAGTATCGCCCGACGCTGGTGCCTCAAATGTCCTCAAAAATGCTGCTGATCTCAGCGAGACAAACGTCTCTACAAGTTTGACTGATGATTCAGATCTCAGAGCGTCGCTGGTGCATTTTTCACCAACTTAAATGATTGGATGTTTAACCTGTGGAGCTCCTCTCTACCAACATTCCATGTGACCGCTAGCTTATTTGATTGTTGTGCCTTTGGTCTGACTGAACGGTTTTTCTCTCTCTTCTTTTTTCCTGACGCACCACCACGCTCCCCAGGGGGTAAGTGTCCTTCTATATTTTTTATGATTTACTGCCCCCAGTCAAAAACCTCGGCTCCTCCCTCCGTTAGCTGAAACAGTCGGTTTCAAAGGTCCGGACCGAACGAGGTGGGCGTGAGCGCACCGCCGCTGCCATGCTAATGTGATAGAAACTGATCACCTTTCATTGCATTTCTTGATCTTTCAGCTGTGATGCACAAACTCTCAGATCTGTTTTGCTTGTGTAACTTTCACAAGCTCATTCTGTGGAGATTTTCTGAGAACTCGGTGTTAAAACATCCAGATCGTGCATTTCAAAGGTCCGCTATCAAAAGGATTATGAAAGATAGCTTTTTAGCTCCTTTGCCCCCCTGACAACCCAAATCCTTTCATTTGTCTCCCTGTGCGCTTAAGAGATTTGAGCTCATGTTTGTTGTCCCTCCCCTGTGTCACAGTTCTCACACTGTCCTGCAGCCGTGCCGGACCACCTTCTAAGAGTTGCCCTAAGCCTCTGCCATCCCCACCCGGACAAGATAGCATGGACGCCATTGAAGTGTGGGGAGATGGGGGAGAGCTTAAGGAGAGTCTTAATGCTCCACAAAGGCTTCACCCACTTAAAGATAATCTGAAAGTAATAGAGCAGGCTGGGATTAATTGTAGAACAATGCCGGTTGTGTCCCTGTGAAGGTGTTAAGTCCCCCCCAGGCCTCTTTGATGTTGTCTTTAGCCCTCAGCCTTTCCCCGACCCTAACCCTTCTGCAGATAACGTACAGGACAACACGAGTCCCAAGAGCCACGAGAACCCGAGACTTCACACGTAACAGTTATTACATTTGTCAGAGTCCCGTCCTGACGTACGGGATGTTAGCGTGTCAAGCGCCAGGCGCTAAATGGCGTGTGTGACCACGGCCGCGGGGATTACTCTTCATCTCGACAGGAATCAAGTGTTTCCTGCTCTGACCAAATGTTTGTTGGGATTAGGAGAGTAACGACGTTCTGCCGCGGGACACTTCGGGACTCAAAAACAACAATATGCCTCCGAGGTTTCCCCACATGGGCTCCTACGGCTCTCTGCTAGTGTCTAAAGGAACCTTCCTTGAGACATTTTTGCATTTTTCCGTTAGAGCTGCTGGAACACCTACAGTCCAGTTACATCCCACATTTCCAGGACCGAAGGACAAACGAGCAGTTTGTCGGTGTCTGTTGAATGTGGTTTAAACATCCTCGACTGTGAGTCACTGTGGGCGATGTTTGCCCACCAGTACCAGTTGAACCAGTGGTACTGGGCTTTTTCCTCATCATCTCATCTAACTGCTCTCCTCTTCCTGTCTTCCTGCTTCCGTGATCCCGCTGTGACGGACTTCCTCCACCACACAGTTTGTAAGTACATCATCGGGCCATCACTCCTCTCTGTCTCTCTCTCTGTCTGTCTGTGCATCAGGCGTCGCCCACACTCGCCATTGTGTCTTCTTGTTGATGTGACGCCACTTCCCTCTCTGGGGAGCGCACGGCGGCGATAGAGCCGTCCCTGAATGATTGGACAGGTGGGTCTGTGGAGGCGGTGGGGGGGCAGGACCCTAGTGGGCAGCGACAGAAACGAAAGACGTAGGAAGGGAAGACTCTGCATCCTGTTTAGCCTCGTCCATCACACGTGCACACTGGGAGAGCTGCAGAGCTGCCTCTCAAACTGCCCTTTGGCCAATCCATCTTAGAGGACGACAGCCAGCAGACAAAAGGGATGGAGACACTCCAGCCAGACTGCATCCATCATGAACTGCGTTGGCTCTGCTCAGAAATGTCTCTCCAACCAGCTGCTGGACGAGTTCTGCTACAATTAGCCTCCAAACACGAAAAAGCAATTGTCAACACACTGGACTCACATTTCTGCCACGTATATTACAGCCACTGAACCACACACACGTATATTACAGCCACTGAACCACACACACACACACACACGAAGGTGTTTGCAGAATTATTCCAAGACCACCCCACAATTAGAGCTAAATGGCTAATAGCATGTTAAGCTAAAGTAAAAATCTTCTAAGTTAATGTCAATCGTGAGGTTTTGCCTGGTCGTGTTCCCTCCAGTTAACAGCAGCTCGCACGGTTAGCAAGCGACGGCGAAACTGTTAGCATGTCCAAAGGTGGAACTGTGAACGGCTGCCTGCTCAGCTGACCGCAGCACCTGTTGATAGCCCGTAATTACGTGTTCCAGATCACAGACGTCCTCCTACAGGTGACCGGGACGTGCGCTTGTGTATTTTCAGTACACATGCCAGTTATTTTCCCGTCAGCGTTGGCGTTTGAGCGGCCCTGCGTCTCCGAGGGCTTGGTTCCCCTCTTTGATGCGTGCTGACAGAAGTGTGCTGATGCCTGGGTGGGTCTCCACTCTGCGGGTCACACTAACATCATCAATCTTCCCCCCCGTGACAAGCGGCTGCCCCCCCCCACCCCCAGCTGTGGGCACAGTGCTGTGTTGTTTTGTAATTAGGCTGTAAGATGGCAGGAAACCATCTCCCCATCTGTCCAGGCCGCTCTGTGTGAGACCCTGGAGGGAATGTCTGATTCCTCCTGACAGACGTCCGGAACGTCGGCGAAGGAAAAACTTTCTGCTGAACTCTTCTTTGCCTCTTCCTCACAGACGGCTCTTCACTGGGCGGCCAAGCACGGCAGCAGGGACATGGCCGCCCTGGTGGCCGACGCCGGCGCCGACGTCAACAGCAAATCGGTGGGTTTGTGTGTCTGTCCTGGAATCATCATCTTCAGGTTCTTCCCTGTCTGGGCCCATTCCCTGATTTATCCTTTTGTCCCCCGCAGCACGTGAGTACGCAGCGACGGCCCGTTGGTGGATTTGAGCGGGCGGCACCAGCTGCTGGTTTCTTGTTTAACGTACCGTTCCCACAGCGTCTCTGTGGAGATCCAGCTGTGCAAATGTATGACAGCACAAAGTGTTGTGGAGCCGCGCTAATAAATCACGTCATGTCACGTTAATTGTTTCCCAGAACAGTGCTTCTATGTGCCACGACGCTAGAACGATGCAATTTCCAGAGAATTACCCACAATTATGTTTTTATCATTACCTTGTGTTTCCATAACCTTTGCTAATTTGTGTACTTGTGTCTCTTGCTGGTTTGGCTGGTGGGCTCTGGGCCTGGGGAACCTCAGGGGGTACGTTCAAACACCTCTGCAGCCCCGTTACACCTCTGATGAGAGCGGAACATCTTGAGTGTTTGTGTTCTTGGTTCCCTCTGCAGGGATACACTCCGCTACACATCGCAGCGCTGCACGGTCATCAGCACATCCTAGACCTGCTCGTGGGAACCTACGGTAAAAACCACCGCTCGTGGGTCGGGGGGGACGATGCTTCGTTACGGGATTCTAAATGTGCCTCTTTATAGGAGCTAAAGCAAACCTGAGGGACTACAGTGGCCATCTCGCCCTTCATTACTTAAAGATGAAGGAGCCAGAGGGGTCTGAGGACTATGGCGAGCTGGGTGAGGACTTCTGCTTCCTGATTTTAGCCCCATTTTGGCAGCGTTGATATTGTGTGCCGCCGCCCTTATGGATCACATACATGCCGTCACATACTGTAGTTTAATATGGATGTCAGAACGTCCTTAATTCTGCCCCGGGTTGGTGCCGAGCAGTTCTAACAGGAACGATGTGTCGCCCCAACATAAACATCTGATTTTTGATGAATTCATATTTCCGTTCAGTGTCAATGTCGTTAAAAACAACTGAAAGTCCACATTGGCTCTTTCAAATGAGAATGGTCTCGATCAGCTTTTCAGGTGACTCAAGCGAGAGACCGAAACCGAAACAGGAAGTTGGCGTCGCTGTTTCACTCCAAGAAGAAGTGGGGCTCAGCAGAGGAGCTGGCCCCGATCGAGGAGGAGCGGACGGCGCCGCCCCAGCTCGTCCTTCCCGCCTTCAGGCCCCGGAAATTCTCCCGCTGAGGAGCAGCATCACCCAGCAGAGGCCCGTTCTGCCTTGTGTGTGTGTGTGTGTGTGTGTGTGTGTTTCCTCCCACTTTCTGACACCAGAACATTGCTTAAAACCCACCCAAGCACGTGTTGCATCACCCATATTTATGTGGCGCCCACCAGGTGTTTAACCTTTGCTCAGCGCAGCACGAGCCTCTGTGATGAAGGAAGAGCTAAATTTAACCTTCCTGTTGCACAACGTTTGGAGCTAAACCCAAGAGTGTTTTCATTCCCAGCGTTGGGAACCTTCTGCTGCTGTCGTCTGACCTTCTCCAGCTGGGTTCATGTATTTATCCTCCTTTACCACGTGTTAATGGGCCCCGTGGAGAGTGACCAGTGTTTGCTATGAAAGGGCTGCTTCCCTTTTACACGTTTTACATTTATCTACTGCTGCCTTCGCAAAAAACGCCTTTTCTTTCTACCCTTTTTCCAACTTTAATTGCCTTCATTCAATTCTTTGCACAGTATTTATACAATGAAGATATTTTGGTATTAAACTAAAATTCATACTTAACGATTTCTGCGTTTTATGTTGAATTAACATAGAAAATCCTTCACCTGTAGCCAAATGCAGAATATTACAGGTAAACAGACGCAGGTAATTAAATAGAAAATCATTAGTAAAGCACATTACAGTGGGTTTAAAATGATAAAATAGTTGCCTGAGCGCGAAGAAACATCATTTTTCTGTTTTTGCATAAACATTCACTCACAGATCTTCATATAATGTTGATTTTAGTGTTAGAGGATAAAGTTGCACATTTAGACGCGTTATTTAGCTGTGAAGGGCGGAGCCAGTAAATGTAATTTTTTCTACTTCTGAAATATCGCAGTTATGACGCAGTTCAAATTCAATGGAATCACAAACGATCGTTTCAGGGCGGCTCTTGAGTGGCGTGGGCGTCACTTCCCAATAATCCGGGGTGATTTTCCCTCTCCAGAGGTGAGACTCCAGATGGAGAAGAAAGAAAAAAGGGGTTTAGAAATGGAGATCTCCCTGGAAGAAAGTTAAACATCACTAAAAGTCAAAGACCTGGCTCTGGTGCGGCCAGCTGTGACCCCCCAGACCGCTCACATACATCTCCTTCCTTCCTTCACAAGAACCTCCAGATGTGCTTTTTTAAACCGGCTCTGGTCTTAACTTTAACTGCCCGACTTTGTGGGCCACAGATGGAGTAAATATGGGTCCTGCTAACACTCCATATGGATTTAGACCTTAATTCCTGATTAGCTGAAAAGGGCAACACTTGCTTTTGCTCCCTGGATATCAGACGACACAGAGGGGAACAGAGGCAAGTGTTTTTGTGCTTCATTTTTGAAGTGAGGATGTTTAGAGGGGGGGTGAAAGAGGGAGTTTCTGTAATAGATACTTATCTTACTGCCCTCAAGCCTCTCAAACAAAGTCCCCCTCTGAAGAGATTATATCCCAGGGAGGGCACATTAACTCTAATCCCGTGCTTTGAGGCCTGACACCCCCATACCTCCCTCTGGCCCACTTATTTCTGCCCTTCTGTTGTCGGGGGGCTACCTTGTATCCGAGCATGTATGAGCGGAGCCTGTGGCTCCACGCAGAGCTGTGTGTGTGTGCGTGTGTGTGTTGGGGTGGGGTGGAGAGGCTGATTCAATAGCACGCTGACTCTAATGAAAAGCATTGAGGGGAGCATACTGCTGTGTAACTGATTCCTCTCTCTGTAGAGATTAGCTCCACATTGTTGGTTCAGTTGCTCATTTCCATGAGAGCACAGCCTCCCGCCGGCGGCGGCGTGGCTTTGTTATTTTGAGTCGGAAAACACAGGGCCCAATGTCCCTGGCTTCCTTGTCGCCATTGTTTCACAAATGGGCCAAAATGTAGATGTCACGTCACAGATGCCCAATAACCTCATTAGCTGCTCACCGTGAGGCCGAAGAGGAGGGCCTGATGAAGGCAGGAACCTGACGCAGGTATCGCTCACGTCGGGTTGGAAAACACCGAACCCGAGTGTGGGAAACAGACATCGGCACCATCCCTCACTCATGAAGTCCGTCTCCAGAACTGGACGTTGAAAGGTTCTGATCAAAAGTATGAAGCACTTTCCACTAACAAGCTGCTGAGCAGCAGCCAGCACACCGCAGGGAGGCCGCTCTGACCGGGCTCTGACCGGGCTCCTGCAAACTGGGCCGAGGGCTCCTGGGGGCCAGCACCCACCCACCCTGACCAGCTGTCATATCGGCCGCCGCTCTCCGACCGACGCCGCCTGTCACTCACCCAGCAGAGGGCCATCAATCAAGCTGCACCCAGGAGGGAGCTGGGAGGCGGGCGACCGGCCGGCCCAAACAAAGGCATACTTACATTTGCAAGCGGTTCCAGCGCCACGAGTATTTTGAAAGAATGATAGAGTGGAGCTGATAAGAGTAATGACAAAGGATGGGGGGGTGGGGTGGGGGGTCTGGGGAGAGGGGGCGATAGTCAAGAGGTGGGAGAGCTTGATAACATTCCCACTTTGCCTACATCTCTCCATTTGTGTTGGGGCCCCAGGAAAATCTCATTAAGGAGGAAAATTCCAATTCAGGCTGGAGATCGCGTGTTGCCGCCTGGCTGAGGTGAATTCTCTGGTTTGTGGGGATTTTTCCTCCCGATCTTCGGGTTTCACACGAGAGCGGGAGAATTTCTCCTTTACAAATGTACAATGTTGCTGTTTTGCAGAACAAACTTCAAACGGGATCTTTTTTTTCTGTGGTTTCAGAGATCAAATTTCCAAAATCTTCACTATAAGCTTGACTTTTCAGCTAAAATTCTAATTATTTGTGTGCTAAATTCCACAGTTCAATCGAATATGTGGAATAATTTGGTGCATTTAACAGGCTCGGTCTTTATTTTTATGATCTTCAGCCCAGCTGACAGCAGACCTTCCTCCTCCTCCTCCTCCTCCCTCAGGATCTGTTTAAAATAAACGAACGAGCCGTCGGTGTCGAAGGCTGTGGATTCTCTTTAGGTTTTTCTTGTCTTGTTCACACCTGAGCTGCTCTTTGTGTCTTCTGTCCCTTTGTTGGCCCACAGGTAGGCCTGTAATTAAAGTCACACCTAAACCTTTTGTCTCCATCAATCAGCATTTTTAGCCAAACATCACTCTTCATAGTTGTTGCATATCTGTAGATTAAGCCTTAAAGTTTCCAATTTTATGATAAGGTTTTATCATCAACCAACTTTTTAAATGACTCTGAATAGTTTTGACAGACATTCGAGCCCGTTTGTGGCCTTCATTCCATTTTATTGCTCATATTGCTGAAACTCAGATTTGGACCTCCTGATAAAGTGCCTTTTAACTGACTTTTGTGTTACAGCAGAATTCTTTTTCTCTCCCTTCCTTGGCCGACAAGGTGACCCGCAGCTCTGCAGGTAAAGACTCACTGTTTCAGCGGTGATTTATCAGACTTAAGGAGAATCTCATCCTCTTTGCTATCTCCTCCTCTTATCTGTTGGGCCGCTGACAACAATCGTCCTCCATTTGGTCACTTTTCCCTCCTGTAAACGAGCGACATCCTGACGGCAAACAGCAGCGCCTCGACCTGTCGGCGCAGGACTGACACCTGCATTGTGGTCCGAGCCGCCAGAAGAGGACGAGGATAAAGAGCTGGGGGGGGGACAAAAGCTGCTGCCCTGAGCTGTTTGTGCTGCGAGGTGCCATAAGCCTCCTTCCCTCTCCGCTCGCTCCATTGTTGCCCTGTTCAAATTTGCTTTAGGTTCTCTGGACCCCACCCAAATAAATTCCTCCTTCCCCCACCAGGCACCAGTTTATCTGTGCTTGACTGAGTATCTGGGTCCCTGCACACACACGTGCACGCCAACACCAAAATGATCGACAAGCTGCCACAAACTGCAGATGGAATCAGCCCAATATTCATGGTTGTGTATTCAAATCCCCCCCCCCCCCCCCCCCACCAGAGTGTGTTTGTGGTCGTTCAGACAGGAAGTTGGTGCTTTGAACCAGAAACACGGTCACAAATGGGCCGAACCCGTCACTGCTCAGTTCTGACGTTACTGAGAGAAACAAGAAGTTGAGAAGACGAGTTGAACTGTGACGCAGCAACACACACACACACACACACACACACACACACAGGAGATCACCTCTTACCCGTTACTCATTTTAATACTTTCAGTTATCAGTCACAAATAAGTAAAGAGAAACTGAGATTCTCAGAATCTTAATTGTGAATAAAATACCAGAAACCAAAAAAAGTCTGCTACCAGGGGGAAAAAGTCAAAGTAGGAAACTAAAGAGCAGAAGTTAAATCTGTCCCAATTATACAATAAAAATCCAGATTTTTACGGTCTGAGCAGTTAAACTGAAATAATTAACCAACCGTTGCTGCTCAGTCGAGTTGAGGAGCAAAAAGTCAAAAATAAAATGACCCTGATGTCAGAGAGCTGCTTATTATCCCCATGGGTGTTTGTCCTCAATCACTTTGAAAATAAATGAGTATTTAGGAAACTCGTTCTTTCATGGCTCACCCAAATATAACGAAATATTCTCGAATGAAATCAAGCTCCAACAGGACCTGTGGTGTTCCAGCAGCGTTCCTTATGTGTTCCTTAAGTTCTTCTACCTGCTGAAACCAGGTAAGCTTCCCCTTTGAACTCATCTCTGAATCATGCACACCGGCATGAAGAGTGTAATCTTCTTATCACTCCCATCCCCACCACCCTCACATTAGCATCTGTTATCTCACAATTATCATAGACATTAGTCAACACCTGTTCCGCTTAACCCGGTTTAATTAGGCCCATTGAAACGCTGCGCGGCCCCCAGAACGGCCGCATCAGCGGTTCGGTCCAGAAAGTCTCACCCCCGCAGCCCGGTTCTGTTGTCAGCGAGGAACCTTTGAGTTGGTTTGCTGGATCAACTCTGATCCCGATTCTGCTCATTTGCCTCTCAACTCCAGATCTGCGCGTGATCAGGTGCGACCAGCGACGCTCGGAGCGTCTGTTGGCGCCAGACAAGAGGCGCGTTTAATTAATCAGCTCCTCATTCAATCAACACAATCAGCAAACCCGGATTACCCCCATATTTACCCTATTTAGGAGGAATATTTGGGGAGCCCTCGCGCTTTGCTGGGGTGTCCTGGGTGCAGTAACACATTCGGCCTCAGCGCTAAAAGGAACAGCGGAGAGCCTCTTTGATGGGATTTAGGCCCAGTGAAAGCCGGTGGGTCTTTTCAACGCAACTGTCAGTCAACCCAATCCAGGCCCTCCCCCTGCACCCCCCACCCCCCCGGCTCTCACGCTGGCAGCCCGCTGTGGAGTCTATATAAAGAGATGCAGGAGGATGCTGCCGCCAGTCAACTCCGATCAACTGGCACGCAGGAAACATGCCCGCATCGCAAACGGGATTTGGAAACTTCATCCTAGAGAGGACCCTCGGCATGCCGGCTGGATACCAGATTCCGGTGCTGGGATGCCCGCCGGGGGTGCAGCAGCAGCAGCATCTGGCAGCGATGGCTGCTGGGGTCCCCGTCACATACTCAGGACTACAAGGATACAACTTTGTCCCGTATGCGCACCACAGACCTATCACGCACATGGTGAGTCCATCAGTTCCCTTTTCTTTTGCTCATTTGTTGCCACTTTCACAGCCTCAGCTACAAAGTCTTGACTCACTAGTTTGGATATGGAACAGAACTGTGCGCTCCCTGCGTAATTACGCATCCATGACGTCCATTTCTCCTGTTCTCCAGAATGGGTTCGACATGAAGGCGGTCTCTCCCTACCATCACGCACTGCTGGCTCGCGGGGGTGCGTTCTTTGCGCCCTACCGCCACGGAGCTGTGGAAGATGCGGGCCGAGTGGCCAAGGTGGCCACGAGAGAGAGCACCGGCGCGCTGAAGGCCTGGCTGAACGAGCACCTGAAGAACCCGTATCCAACCAAGGGGGAAAAGATCATGCTCGCCATCATCACTAAAATGAGCCTGACGCAGGTCTCCACGTGGTTCGCCAACGCCCGGCGACGCCTGAAGAAGGAGAACCGGGTGAGCTGGGCGTCTAAGGGCAAATCGGACGAGGAGGACGACGACGAGGAGCAGGAGGGAGAGAGCGACGAGGAGGACGGCGCGCTGCGCAATCTGGATAAGCAAAACGAGGACGAGCCTGAGCGCGAAGACAGGTCCGAGCGGGACGAGAGCGCGCTGGAGAGCTCGGCACCTGCGGATGCGCGCCTGGAGAGCAGCGAGCGCGTGGACAGAGCGCTCCAACTCGGCGAGGAGACGCAGAAAAGTGACTCCGACAGGCCAGCTTTGGAAACTAAAGACAATATCGTCAACCACAAACCAAAAATCTGGTCTCTGGCGGAGACCGCCACCTCGGAGACCGTCAGGAAGCCTGTGGACGGTATTCAGCAGCCAGCCGGCAGACTGTGGGCAGAGTGGGCTTCCAGGAACGGACTGTTTGTCCCGTCCTGCTACACACCGCGAGAAATGGTCTAGAGCGGGTGTTTTACGACCACAGACGCTGTCCTCACATTTGCACTTTAACCTTCTAAACCTCAGGGCTTCCTGAAGTTCGCAGCCAGATGAGCTTTCGAGACCAAAGACTTCACACGTTTCTGTAAATAGATGTAAATGTATTTCCCCTCCACCCAGCTGTAAATTATGTTTCCTTTGTCTAATCACCCATAAATATTTTTGCATTAATAAAGTTAAGCTGCTGTAGCAACTTCCTGACACTTTTCCAGTTTCATATTTTCCAGAGCAGAATATCAGCACAGGCTGCTCATTAGGAGACAGCGTTTGGTTATCAAAGCAGCGTCTGAAATCAAAGGGACCGTACCCCCATTAGCCTGGGGATGATCAGAGTCCCTGCAGGAACTGGCCGTGCAGACACAGACAGCAGATGAGCACGAGCTCAGCCCCATACAGGAAAAACCTTCACGCCCGCTTCAATAAAAGTTAACAGCTCGTTCTGATGTGGAGGAGCTCGACTGTGATTCACCTGGGGAGAGACTAAACGCCCGTGTTTGCTTTCATCTATTTTCCTAACCATCCAGAATGGATCGCAGCGGCCGGCTCCTGATTAGTGGACCTGCTGGATGATGGGAGTCTTGGGCCTTAGAGCAGCGGAGCCTCCAGGCCGCTGGAGTGCTTTTCTACTGGGGTCTTTATGAACTGCACCCCACCAGTAGAAAACCCTGCTTATCAAGCCCCTCCACAGCCAGAAGTAGCTATCAACCAGTTACAGGCTGATAAACCAAAACTAGGAGACCACACACACCACAGATGCTGTAAACATCACTACCAAAGTTTCAATATTCAGATTTGATACACAAAAAGTATCACTTGTTCACCATAAATCTAGGAAGGAAAGCACCACTAACAGCCATGGGGACAAAGCTTTGGCGTGCTCGTTATTTCTCCCCTTAAAACCTGCATTCTTGCACCGATGTACATGAATCTATGGGGCGGCAGCGCCCCCTGGTGGATACCTGCACCAACTGCAACAACATTTAATTACAGGTGAATCAGGTGTGTTTGCGCTGGGATTCTTCAACACTTTAAAACTCTTAAAGTATGTTTTGTTTTAAATAACAGAAGAACATGGTCACATCACACAACAATAGTTTTTTTTAGGATTCAGAGCTACTTACATCTTTTTTGCAGACATCTTTGCGCTGACACGTCCATTAATCCATTTGATTAGATTATCATTAAAACCGAAGTGTGCCGACACTCCGAGTCTTAAAAACCTCTTTGACCTCACTCAATGGTAGTAATTAATGTGTGCAAATTAACCTCGGTAACTTTTGAGGAAATGATGCGCTCCAGTTAAACAACCGCGGTACAAAATCAAACCGACGTTCTTCCGGTTCCACTGGCGCGGGGCATCACGGGAAATATCAAGTCATTTAACTTTACTCCAAAATTAAATTCAATCAGATTTTTATAACACTAATCATCCTAATCTTTAACTTTTATTCAGGCATCAGTAAAAGGTCTGAATCAAAAACTGCCCTGTTGTAAAGTTGGACAGAAACCTTCAGTTTTAGTGTTTGTTTAGATGCTAAATTAATCGCGTTGTTTTAAATTTCATCTTTACATGCAGTAGTTTTGAGAGTTGTTTTAATCAGAATCATTGTGTGATGGGAGTTGGCTGCAAAAACAAAACTGAAAGCATCGGAAATTGTTGGGAGTCGTGTGGGATTGTGTGTCCTGAAAAATGGGAAAGAGGGTGTTCACAAAGTATTGTATCGGTGGACGCAGTGCTCAGGGCTTCTGTAAGTAATTCCAGAAGTCTGTTATAAATAAAAATCACACACATTTCATTCAGAATTGATTGTTTGTCTATTTCTTCATGAGAAAACGGATGGCGCAAAAACATGTGAGTACCACCAACAATAACTTGCGTACCAACACACAAGTGTTTTACACAATCTAGCAACACATTTACACCATTAAAAAGCCACCAGAGGACCAACACAGAAGTAGATTCTATTATTACACTTAATGTACAAATGAAAGAGTTATGTACACCTGAAACATGCAGCAGAAATACAAAGCAGGATAAACCAAAAGGGTGAAAGGCCTCTCGCACGTTTACAGTTCGTTGTCCGACTTCCCCTTGTCCTGCATCACAAACTTGCCGTTTTCAGTAAAATGTACTTCGGTTGTTATGGAGATGTCTTGTTGCAGTTCGTAGTCCACCTCTTCAGGCGTCCTTGGTTCTTCCTGTGAGGCCTGGCGTTCGGGTAACATGGGCTCGTCATAGGTGTCTTGCGGGTTAGTTACCAGCGGGTTGGCTTCTTTGGGCGGCTCCTGCTTTTCTCCAACACAGAGTTCGATGCAGTTCTATGAGAGTAAATGGACAACGGGTGTGTTCGTCTTTCAAACTGTGATCATACTCGAGTAATATTAACAAATATTAACCTTCATGTTTGTAGAAACATGGAGGAGCAACATGCTAACAACCACCTCATTGCTAGCAGAACAATCATACTGAAAAGTACACTAAGTTTCCCAAACGTTATAACAAAGATGTGTGTATAGTGTAACCAGTTTATGCTAATAGATGAATTCAAACACACAATAAGAAAGTTTAGGAAAAGAATCTTTTAAGAGGAACCCCAACTTAGTGTTAAAATAAATACTCTTGACTTTTGTTTTAATGTGTTTTCATAAAAAAAGGATTTCACTCATGTTGCAATGCATTCTGGGTAACGCGGAACGGAAAACAACAGTGAAATTCATCAAATGCAGCTGAAAAAGAGGACGATCCGATGGACGAGGAGCAAAAGCAGGACAAACAGGTTAGCAGCGGCTTTTGTTGGCATCCCAGAATGCATTGCACAGGCAGAAAAACAGCGACCCCTGTAGGTCAAAGGCTGTGGTAAAGATGTAGGATCTTTGACGTTGAGGTTCCTCTGAGGTTACTGAGGTTCTTTAAGCTCGACTGTCTCATAAAACAGATAAGGAAACAGCGTCAAAGACAGAAATAGCGTTTACCTTCAGCTTCCTGTCTGGCCCACGACTTTTAACTATCAGAAAAAGACAGATGGCGTGAGGGGAACTGGGCAGGAACTGGAATTCTTTGAATTGTTTCAGTTATATTCAAAAATTTGAAAACGTACCAACAAGCAGGTAAATTACGGCTGAACACACAAGAAGGAAAAATACTGTGACCACACAGATCACGGCCGTGTACTGCCGAAGGTTTCCAACTGGAACATAAAAACACAAACACAACATAAAAACCTAAAAATCCATTCAACTCACAGTCGCAGCTCGTCACCGTCTGTCGGCGGCGTTAGCCGGCGTGTTGTTTAAGACAACAGGAAACTGGTTTCACACCTTCAGCAGGAGGAAGACACTTAAGATATGGAGCAAACGTGATTCACAGATCACCGCCTGATGCTGAAGCCATTCATTCGCTGGGAATCTGCCCACAACGGTGGCGGAAGCGGCCTGCAGGTGAAATGTGCGAATCCCACACGCTGAACCGCAGACCAGAGCGCCGCCTTCGAGGTTTCTCTCTGAGTCAGCTAACCGCGCCGAGGCAGGAAAGCTCAAACTAACTTGTTTCTCACATATTTAAAACTCACCGCAGACGTTATCGGACTCTCCTGTTCCAGCCTGGAGAAGCTGCCCAGGTGGACACCTGCAAAGGATCAGAACCGATCAGTGGACCTGGTGCTCGCAGCACGGACCAGATTCCTGCTCACTTCCCGAGGTTTCGGTCTGCCTTTTATCGCCATAACAACCCCGCCGCTCCAGCTCGGCATCCCGGCTCTCACGGCGCCACCGTAGCCGTAGCAACACACACCAACAAGCTGTACTCACTCTGTCCATTCCTGACAGACTTCGGTCTTCGAGGTATTGGCTGAAAAAGTGCCCTCGGGGCATTTCTGGCACACGGTGTCCTGGAGGTGATGGCCTGCAGCGACAACAGCCAAACTCATTGGGGCGCTCTGGGAGACGCGGACCGGCGAGGGCGCCGTCACTCACCCGCGGATTGGACTCCGTATCCCGGTGTGCAGGCCGTGTGCGGCACACAGGTGATGCAGTCGCTGGAGGAGCAGTGGAAGCCGTCTTTGCACGTGCAGTTGGTTCGTATCGTGACGTCGTGGACGGGCTGCTGAAAGTTTATGTCTGTGGGAGCGTCGAAGACAGGCCGAAGGTCAGAACGCAGCAGCGAAGGCAACGAGGGGCCGTGGCGCCGCTCTTACTTGTATCGCAGTACGGCTGACGGCGACACTCGGACTCTTTGGTGAATTTGTCCTGATATTCGCCGTCCTCACATTTCTGGCACTGAGGCTCCAGACAGCTGCCCAGCGACGTCATGCTGGTCCCTGCAAAAGATTCACAGTGAGGCGCACGATAGGGGGCCGGCTCACGGTGCCGAGGACGCCGGGTCTGGGTTTGAGTCCAGTCAGAGCCTTTGGATGTGGCTGCTCTGTGCTCTGACGGCGTCCCGAGTTTCTGTTTCTGTCAGTCAGAAATCTGCACCGTGGGGGAGTGGAGGTCAACGTGTACGTACCAGGGACGCACATCTTGCAGCACTCGCCATCCTGCAGGTACTGTGTGATGGGGTCACACCGAGGCTGAGCGGCCGCCGGCGCCTGCACACATTTGCATTTTAACGTTTACATTGGAACAACGTTTGCAGAAAAAGACTCCACGCCAATCAATCAATCAATCAATCAATCAATCAATCAATCAATCAATCAATCAATCAATCAATCAATCAATCAATCAATCAATCAATCAATCAATCTTTATTTATAAAGCGTCTTATACAATGAAAATTGTTTCAAGGTGCTTTCCAGAATCCCAGGGCCTGACCCCAGACAAGCAACAGTGGCAAAGAAAAACTCCCCTTTAACAGGAAGAAACCTTGAGCAGGACCAGGCTCATGTAGGGGGACCCTCCTCCTGATGGGGGGGTGGAGGGTAGAGAGGAGAGGAGAGGAGAGGAGAGGAGAGGAGAGGAGAGGAGAGGAGAGGAGAGGAGAGGAGAGGGGAGGGTCGAGGAGAGGGTCGAGGAGAGGAGAGGAGAGGAGAGGAGAGGAGAGGAGAGGAGAGGAGAGGGTCGAGGAGAGGAGAGGAGAGGAGAGGAGAGGAGAGGAGAGGAGAGGAGAGGAGAGGGTCGAGGAGAGGAGAGGAGAGGAGAGGAGAGGAGAGGAGAGGGTCGAGGAGAGGAGAGGAGAGGAGAGGAGAGGAGAGGAGAGGAGAGGAGAGGAGAGGAGAGAGAGGAGAGGAGAGGAGAGGAGAGGGTCGAGGAGAGGAGAGGAGAGGAGAGGAGAGGAGAGGAGAGGAGAGGAGAGGAGAGGAGAGGAGAGGAGAGGAGAGGGAGAGGAGAAGGACAACCCAGCCAGCAGCTGTAACCAACGGCAACCCTCCCACCCACTTTACCCCACTAGTTTTCTTCCCAGGCGGAGGCGGCCTCCTTTCCTGGATTCCTGTTAAATCCAGACTAAATTCTTCCTGCTCATGTTGAATTTAATCAGAAACCTTTGAAACAATAATGGCTATTAAAACTCAAGAAGAAGCTCTAAATGTTATTAATCTTTAAGGTCTGTCACGCAAAACTCCAGGAATGTTAATTTCACAACTTTCATTTCCTATCAATTAATTATAAATTCACGCCAACCTTTTAAAATAACTTTAAACCAAACCACAGTTTAGTTTTTCTTCACCTGAATCAGCACTGGCTGGAGTGTGGGACTTTTGGCGCTAGTAAAAACGATTTTCTCTAGCGTGAAAAGGGTTGGTTCACTTCCTCAGACCCAACTGTAAAAGGGTCCAACGGGAAGTCCCGAACTTTCGAATAAAGTTACACCAAAAGCTACATCTCAGGCTCTCTTTACAGCGACTTTAACGCTATAAAGATTTAGTCTGCCGATAAGAATTAAGGTAAAATCCCAGAATTCCAGCCTGGCTTGCCTTTAAACTGGATACGAAAACGAAAGTGAAAGTATTTTGGGATATATTTTGCTACGTCACGTTGATATTCACACTAAAATTCACTAAATCCACTCAGAAGTTCGAACAAAGTGAAAAGCTTTCACAGAGGAGACCATAATGTGGTTCTAAAAACGCGCAATTTTCAGCTCCGTCCTGTTAAAAAAAAGCGATTTTCTCTTTGAAGATGAAACATTTCGAACGGTGAACTCACCAGACAAGTGGAAAATATCACGAAGAGCTGCAGCAGATGTGTGTCGGACATTTCGGTTGAACTTGTGTCGCTTGTGTTGCAGAGCTGCTTCTGCTTTAAAGGAGGAGGAGGAGGAGGAGGAGGAGGAGGAAGAGGAGGGTGCGCTCTGGATATTCCCCCTCTCACGTACACTCGACCATTTCCTGTAAAGAGCTGTTAACGACCCCCCACCCCACCCCACCCCCCCGAATATCCGCGCAGACTGCTGCATTTCGGAAGGGAGCAGTTGTGCTGTGATGCCGAATGAATTCAGTTTGTTCTTCTTTACATTCAAGAGACAGAAAACCTCTCGACTCCCCAGATGTTCTCTGCCAGAACCATTGGAGGGAATCCCCTGGACTCCTCGGGGTGGGGGGGGATTACCCACCCTGTAACTGCCTCGTCTGCACCCTAACCCTGTCCTCCATTCACCGTGTCTGTCTGTGGGTCCTTCTGCAGACACGAGCACTCATCACAGTTCTGACGGGACGGGGGCGATCATGGCCAAAATAAATAACATTTCGACGCAAAAGTAAGAATGGGAAATAAAAAAATAGGGTGACTAAAAACAGGAGTTGTGATCTTATCGCGCAGGGGGGAAAGGAGCCGCTGTGCTGTAGCGCCCCCTCCTGGGGAAACCTGCAAAAGCAGCAGGTCAGGCTTGCTGTCGTACAAGTGCAGACATGCCGTCTAACTGGAAATGCAGAAGAAAAAAAACCAGATCCCGTGCGTGTTGTGGGTGTGCCCGAATCTGGAAATAACCCCAGCCTGAAGAGGACAAAGGTTGAACCGCATTTCACAGCAACTTTCCCCAGCTGGAGAACTTCTGCTCAGCACCTGGATGACAGCAGGAAAGCCCCTAATCCACCAAAAAACTGGGCTACTTTCAGCTGGGCGGATTTTTCAGTGGAATCTTGACAAATCTCACCATGCTGAGTTTGGGATCTAAGAAAAAGGAGGCTTCCCCCAGAGTGGAGCGGTGCGCCGAGCAGCTGCCACAGGTGAACTCAGTTCTTGTGTCTTTTGCGTGATCACACGTGATCAATCCAGGCTGAAGCGGCAGGATTTGGCTCTTTCTTGGCGTCAACCTGCAGCCGGAGGCAGCCTGGAGACTTTACAGCAATTTAACTTCCTCAAATCAGCCTGGTTGTAAGTTTCCCCCCAACCAAGCAGAAACCTTTCAGCCAGAAACTGAGCAGCAGAGTCACAATGAGTTCCTGTCAGGTTCCACATATATGCGGTTATTGTACATTGTACCAGATCAGGTTCCTCTTTAGAATCAACAAACCTCTGTTTCGCTGCTGATGTGTGTGAAGAGATGAAATAAGCTTTTAACTTCCCGGAGATCAGCCGTTCCCGGTTCAGGAACACTTTGGTTTCGTGACATCAACCAAAGTGTTCCTGAACCGGGAACGAGTGACCGTGAGAAGTACCTGACACAAAACAAATAGTTCCCAAAAATTCTTCTTTTTTTTGGTGCTTATGTTCTTTGTAATCTTGTATTTTTTAGCAAATTTTCTGAAAGAAAAGGGAAATGCTGGAATATTTAGGGCTGCCTCAGCCCCCCCCCCCATCACCACCACACACACACACACACACACACACACACACACACACACACACACACACACACACATGTCCAGATGTCACTGACGGTGGGTCCCTGTTGCTTTCAGCTGAGCAACGAGATGCAGCTCAGCATCATGAACAAGGTGAAGAGCGGAGAGCTGTCCATAGAGGACGCGCTGGACCAGGCCAGGAAGGGGGGGACGCAGGTGCTTCAGCAGCAGAGCCAGGCTGAAGAGGTGAGGCCTTGGCTGTGTCCCCGACCGCGTGTCCCTGAGCTGGGGACAGAGCGCTCCAGCCCCGTCTGAGATCGGTCTGTGCTGAATGAAAAAGCAACTCTTCTTCAGCGGCTTTCTTTCATCTCTGTGGTGAATTGAGGACTAAACTGGGGACACAATAAACTTTTGTTTGTCTGTCGCTTCTTAACGGTTATGGGATGAGTTGCTTTTCCTGTTGGTTTAGTTTTAAAAATTCGCTCCAAAAGAATGTGGGCGCCGTCCCCGAGGCAACAGACCACCTCGAAGGCCATTAGGGAAACGTTCTTTTTCCTGGTAGATTTCTTCTGCACTTTAAGTGAATGGGACCTTGTTTTTTCTGTTCACGTGCGCAGGAGCAAGAGCCAACGCAACACAACTTCAGCGTGCACAAGCACAACCGCTACCGGTGGCAGAAACGGGTTCTTCAGGTGAGCGAAAGAACCAAACAGGAAGCGCTGAAGTCGGTATCACCAACATTAACTGAACAAGCCCTGATATTTAATGATATGTGAGTCAACGTGCACACTTAGTGACCTGACCCGACTGGGTTATTAATGGCTGAAGTGTTCCCTGGATTCTTCTTCAGTTGACAACTAACATCCACGTCAGGCTAGAGACTGTGGGCCGGCGTTGAGCACCCATTAAGGTGCCACATGTGCATTTTGTGACTTTCTAGATCGATTTTAAGACCAAAATGCTGTGCAGCATCCAGAAAGGCATCGTCCAGCGCCAGCTCTCCTTCTCACGGGTCAAGAGCTGTGACGACGGGGCTGGATCCAGATTTTCCATTTCCTTTAAAGACCATCATGATTATGAGCTGGAGGCAACTTCCCTGGAGGACAAACACAAGGTCAGCGAGCGTGTGTGTGTCTGTGTGTGTCCTGTCTTTTCCCCGTAGCTCTTCTGACCCGGGTGATTCTGCTCTGTGCAGATCACTCAGCTCGTCAGTCAGATCATCTACGGGAACATATACGGCGTCCCGGAGGGGGGCAGCACAGACCCAGACAAGGAGCCTCAAGCGAGTCTCCGTGAAGGCGTGCTGTTACTCCACCGCGGCGGCCTGGCGTCTTTCAGATGGGTGAAGTAAGGATGTGCTTCAACGATGGATGAAACCTGTGATTAAGGAGGTTGGTGGGGAATCTGGAACCAGCGTTTTTCTTCTCCAGGTATGAGGTCTGCCTCCACCCAGGCCAGCTAACGATGACCCCCTCCAGGCAGCAGATCCCTGCAGATGAGGAGGGCGCCTCATACGCGCCCATGGCCACTGTGGTTCACCTGTCTGATGGCGACACCAGGGTAGAGAAGCTTCACAGCCCCGACACCTTCACCCTGATCACCCACAAAAACACGTACCAGTGAGTGACGATGGCTCGGCGGAGGAGGTGGGCTTCAGCCTCACCACCGTGTCATTTCACCGGCATTGAAAGTTTCCCTTCGCAGGTTTCGCCTGCCTGCTGTGAGTGGCCCCGGGGCCGTTGAACGGGAGCGGGACGCTTGGGTCCAGGCGATTGACAGACTGTGTTCAGAATGGAAAAGGAAGTCGATGGGGGAACACGCCTTCGTGGGCCAACAGACTTTGAGAAATATCAGCATAGAAGAAGAAGCTGAAGAGCCAGAGAGGACGGTCTCGGAGCTGGAGCCAACTGGTGGATCTGGTGGTGACGTTTGCCCCCCAGGTAACCGTGACGCTGCAGACGACCAGATTGCACCAGATCCTTTCTCCGCTGGTGCCGCAGAAAGCGATCCGTCAGACCCTAAACCCGTCCCTGGATCCAGGAGGAAGATGTCTGCTTCAGATGTTGGGCCCGAAGACGCGCTCGCCGCCCCCCAACCCTCTCCCACCTCCTCCCAGGCCTCACCCACCCACGAAGCGTCCACACCTTCTACCTCAATCCACCAGTCTCTCAGCCCTGAATCCAGACCAGCAGCTGCCAACATTCCATTACCCCCACCCCCCCCCACCATTGCCCAGGAAGTGCAGCATTTCCAAGAAAAGGCACACCAAACCTTTCCACTGGGACGTTGTTGCCCCCGACAAGGTAAACTCAGCCGCCCCTGGACCCAGGAACGTGTTTATCAGGAAAGCCAATGTTTATGTAAATTTGATACGAATTCCCACCCAAAAAGTACATTTAAATGTATGTAAATTTACCAAAGGGATGAAAAAGAGAATTCCTGCTGAGCACTTTTGCTCATTTTAAACCTCGTTCCTTAGAAATGCCGTCGAGTATATCGCAAGTTTCAGCTTGGTTTCACTTCTTTTTCCTGTTTTCACCGATTCCAGGAATCAATTACTCTTTTTCGGTTGTTATGTTCTGTTCAGAGTGATTATGTTGTGACTGTGCTGGATGAATTTATTTCTTTGCAGATTGAAAAATCCTTTTGGATGCAGCGAAGGAGCAGGAGGATTGAAATCAACACAGCTCGCCTAATTGAGCAATTCTCAGTAAAAGACCTGGGGACGTTGGGTGTACCTGAGCCAAGTAATGGCCAACAAATAATGCTGAACCAGAAGATTGCACACAACTTCAGTGAGTAGATCCGCACGGCTGAGATTGGCCTATTTCTCCTGTGTACTGAAGTCACAGTATGAATTGAAGCCTTCTTTTCCCCACCACCAGAAGGAAGCGCCTAGCCCACAGGAAATATAAACCGTCAGTTTTGATTAAGACACTATAATAGCCAGTTCAAAGAGTGCTGACCTGGAATCTTTACTGCTGATCCCAGAAATGCTGAAGCTTTCAGGCTGTAATGAGACCAAAATAGAAACGTTACCCAAAACAGCCTGCAGGGGGCGGTGTGTCACCAGCTGCTGCAGCTCTAAACGCAGTGAGACGGTTAAAGAACATTTTCTTTATCTTAGCCGATGTCACTTTGCTTTCCATCAACTGATTGATTTGTGTATTTCACGGACCGGAATAGACGAGAATCTTCCAAGACTGTAAGTTCCTCCAGGGGGAATCGGTACGAGTGTGTGAACCGGCAGCATAATGAGAGTTCACGGTTATAAAATATGGATCAGGGATGTGAGCAGCAGTGACAGGGATTTCCTGTCTCAACACAGAGCACCCCAGCACTGTGAGTGTATGTTCCTCCCTGACCTGGAAACTTTGACTTGTATGAGGAGCAGCAGCTGACTGATGGCAGCCTGCAGGTAACCCGGGGCCACACATCAACCTGCGGCTGGATTAAAACAGCCTGTAGTTACCTTTGATATAAAAAGCCTATGTCTTTTTCAAGGGTATTTCACTTAGATATCAGACCAACAACGTTCATTCATGTATAAAAGCTAGTAAATATGAAGGTTTCGGCAGTCCCGCCTTTCTGAGCCGTTTATTCATGCAGACATTTATGCAGCCAGTAGACCAAAGGCACTTTCGGCATGTTTGAATGTTAAAAACGCGCGAGGGCCTCCGGATTCCTGCTCCTACCAAAGCTGCATATCAAAAACATCCCTTCTTTCTCTTGGCATCGCCTTCGCAGTGACACCCAGAGCCCCCCAGAGCCCCCCTGTGCTTGTTTGCCTGTTTGTTGTCACAAACCTTCCTAGATCAGTGTTGGTTTTCTGCTCATGGCTCAGTCTTTGCCAGGGGTTTTTATTCATCTGATCTCATTATGCTGGCAGCCGTGAGCGCATGCAAAGCCTGGCTCCGTGTAGCAACAGCTCAGCAGACTGTCTAACAACACCTCGATGAGATAATATGAGACGCTCATCAATAATTAAGGAATAAGGTACGAGCATTTAATCAGCAGCGACTAGGAGGCTGCACCATGGGCTTGTTGGGTTTCTCAGTCAGACACTGAGGGAGAGAGAGGAGCAGGAGGTGGTTAGCGCTGGTTTAGCTAATCAGCTAATCAACATGAAGCTCATGATCGCGCGAAGCAACAGCTGCATCGGGAGAATGCAGAGCGATCCAGATGTGTGAAGGCCCTGAAAACCCAGACAGTCAGACGAAGATGATGACGTTTCTGGTGGTGTTTCTGTTTCTGTAGAGCAACAACAGAATGTTAAAGAAAGAAAAACTGCACAAGCTGTTGTTTTTCTCCCTCTAGGAGCTGATTGTTCCTCTTTAGTGAAGAAATGTTGCGAAGTGAAAGAATTCAACTTCTTTAACTGAAGGTTGAGGACGTTTGCTGCATCTCTCCACTCCTGGTTGGGCTCCACCGGGGTTCTGTGGGCTTGTTGGGTGATCTGGCTCTTCTCCCTGCGCCTGCTGCCTGTCTGATGAGTGGAAATGTCGCTCTGCTCATTAAAAGTGTGCCCGATTCGCCCTGCTCCCAGCAGGAAACGCTCCACTTCTGCACTCCAATTTTAGAGAATAATGCACGTATTGTCGGAGTGCCACTCAACAAAGAGCTGGATCTACTCTTGTGTTTTCATTTAATTGCCCTCAGCGTCAGGTTGCCAGGACAACTTGCCATGATTTAGATGTCTGATGTCAGGATTACTCATTTCAAAAGGTGACAGAGGGGCAGCTGATGAGGGAATTTCTGTCTCTGCTGTTTAACCTCATAGCTTCAGACACACGTTGCAGCTTCTCTATCAGCACGTTTGTTTGAATCGCTGCTGCATTTCCTATATCGGACTCCTAATTTAGTCCCGGAAAGAATAGAAAAATTTGGGAAAGTTGCTGATGGCGTAAAATTCAGTGTTTGGAACTTCCATGAATGTTGCAGCAGAAGTCCTTCAGTTGGACTTTTTGGGACGCAGATGTTTTTGACCACCTCTGGTGTTTGTAAAAGATGAAATAATTATGTAAATGAAGTGAAAGATCCAGAATTTTGATTAGTAATTGGTGCAGGAAAGCTGGCAGCTTTAAAGCCTTTGGAGTGAACTGATTTTGAAATCTTTCGCTCTTCTAGACATTTTCCTCAAAAGTTTCCCAGTGCAGCCGCGAGAGCTCAAGGACAAACTCTTCATCATCAGCGAGGAAGACGGAGGACTGTCTGATGAGCACATCACATCTCTGCGAAGGTACGAGTTTATGCTGAAAAGAGAGGAAAAACTCTCCGAAACGCTGATTCCTACTCTGTGGTGAGCTGAACACTGGCAGGAAAAATGATGTAGCCCATAATAATCCCGACACATAAAGTCCAGCTGCCTCTAAAACTGGAGTTCACTGGATTCCGTGGTGATGAATCTTGCCCGTGCACGTTCGACACGCAGTGGTTGGAGCGGGGGGGCACCTGTGGAGCTGCTGTTTCCTTCACAGCTCTGAGACTAAACAGCAGCTTCCAGAACCTTTTACCAGAGCAGCTGACTAATAAAAGATTCATCCCTGGTTATTTGCGGAGATGGAAACTATTGACGCGCCCTCGGGAACGTACGACGGGTAGCGAGCAAAACGCCGCCTGGTTCTAAACTGCAGTCTGAGCAGTGGCTGATGGGATGTGACCTCCTGCAAGGCGGGGGTGGATTAATGTACTGTGTGGGGGATTTTATTTATTCCACATGAAAACATAATATATATTTTAATGCCGGAGCCTGAGGAACACAATCTTGAAAGACCCACTCCCAACAGGTGCTGCAATATTGATGAGCAGCGCCGCTCCGGTGGCTCAGAACCCGGCTCATGAAAAAGTGAACGCCTTCGGTCTGAGGTCAGAACTCACAGATCCGACGGCAGGAGCGCACCCGGGCTTCGGGTTCAGCCTCCGAGCAAGCGAGGGAGGGAGTGGCCGGGCCCATCAGCGTCCCCTCCGTCACGGAGGTGGGGGGGTGGGGGGTGGCGAGCGGCGCCAGGCGTGCTCGGGTTAACACGGGTCGCTGCGAATCACGGTTTTACAGCCGGTCTAAAGAGGGGAAGCTGGAGATGGAGACATGAATCTTTAAATCCAAATATTCCATTCTTACTGCTGCTGCTGCCCAAATGTTGTTTTTTATTCTGGAAAACAACTTCCGAGCCAGGAAAACACACTCGCATCGATACCTGGGACGCCGCACGGCTGGTGCAACTCTGTTGTGTTTGGATTCCCATTGTCCGTGTTTCTCTGCCGCCGCGCTCGTGCACGCCGGCGAGCATCACGCGTGCCGGCGCCTCATTACTCACAAGCACGTGTGAATAATCAATATTAGAATAGGGTTAATACGCACTGCGACCTGTCAAAGCAACACAAGTCGCTGGGATGAGTATTTATTATAGAGGCGTTCTGGGCCGACGCGCTGTCCTCGCCGTCCAGCACCGGTCCGCTTTAGCTGAACGCGACGTCTTTTGGCAGAACCTTTGAGCCGGTGTCGGAGCCGCCTGAGCTCAGTCTCTGACCTCGTGTTTGTTGCTCTGATTCCAGGTACGTCCCCACCGTGGACGACGTGGAAAAGTACAAATCCCACAAGGGCCCAGTGAGCGAGCTGCATATTGTGGACCAGTACATGATGGAGGTACAGTTCACCAGCGCCCAGCACGGCGTGGCCCGGCCCAACACGCCCGGCGGTGGCCAGGCTCTGGTCCGCAGAAGGATCAGGAATATTTGAGTTTCCTCAGCGTATTTAAGCACCAATGCTGTGAGAATGTGATCGTTTTGGCTGTTAATCTCTCCTGAGAACAGGTGAGACGAATCAGTCGGTCAGATAGCAAAAGGATCTATAAATATCTCCCCGTGACCTTCTGTCAGACAGAGCGACCTTTGGCTCCTCGAAGACGTTGCCTGAGCGAGCAGCCAGACGCCTGTGCGGTGATTGATTAGAGGTTAACGGACTCAAAGGTCGACTCGGTAGCTGAGCCGCTCGTTTCAACGTGCGCGTAGCTCTATCGAGCCGCCTGTGGCCGAGCCTGCGGCGTCCGCTCTCACCTCAGGCCGCATCAACAGAGCGCCGCGGCAACAGAGCGCCGCGGCAACAGAGCGCCGCGGCAACAGAGCGCCCCGCCGCAGCGCCACCTGATCCGTGTCCCTCTCTTGCAGATGTGCAACATCCCCTTCCTGAGCACACAGCTGGACCTGCTGCTGACGCTGAGGGAGCTCCCCGTCGGCATGAGTGACCTGCAGCCGGTGAGTTCTCGCCATCTCCCCTGGAGTCGAACATCTGCCGGCTCAGTCTCTCTGCAGTCCAGAGAGCAGGAAGCCACCGCCGACGTCCACATCACCCTCCTGAAGGCGCTCGCTGGCGTGAAGCTTCAGCCTGAAATGAAAAGTCAATCCGGAGACAAACTGACATTAACGCGCGAAAGCTTTTTTTTGTGTTCGAGGCGGTGGGAGCTCTTGCTGGATGGTTAATAAAAAGGCACTTTCTCTTCATTTGACGGCGAGCGGAAGATGGAGCCTAATCAAATCAAGTGTAGATGATGTAGAGCAGACATTTCAGCCCTCTCTCATAAAGCCCGCGTCGGGTTCCGTGATGTCCAAATCAGTGAACAGGTTTTCTTCAAAGACGTTAGAATCAGACAACACCTGGTGCATCTTCTGGCCGGAGCGTCGGGAAGGCTTAAACTGCCCGTTCTTCCCGTATGAACTTCAGTTTGGCTCATTACGCAGAAACCTGACACGTCTACTCAAAAATCCCTTTGATGATGTGAAGTCAGAGTTTATTGATCTGGTTGTTCTGTGTGGGTGAAATTCCAGGAGCGTTGTTAGTCAGGATGATACAGGTGGAGAACTTTAGGGAGCGTTGTTAGTCAGGATGATACAGGTGGAGAACTTTAGGGAGCGTTGTTAGTCAGGATGATACAGGTGGAGAACTTTAGGGAGCGTTGTTAGTCAGGATGATACAGGTGGAGAACTTTAGGGAGCGTTGTTAGTCGGGATGATACAGGTGGAGGAGTTTAGGGAGCGTTGCTGTTTGTTGGGCGGGAGGATGTTCCCACCCAGCGAGCCTCCGGGCGCCTGCTTGTTTTTAAAAATGGGATTGTGCGGCTCCTGTTCCTTTCAGCTCGGCTGCCTCCGTCCTGATGTATCGTCTCTGCGACTGTCTAAGAGCGAGCAGAAACACGCACGAGAGCGATGCGCTGGAACCCTCCGCCTGCCGCTGCCATCCTTCTCTGTCGGGAGCGACAGTTGTGCGTCGGCAGGACGGCGCCGCCAGAAAGATGAAGCGTTTCATTATGTTTCACTTTAGCGCTTCCTCCCCGCCTGAGCCGCCTCCTGACGGGACTTCAGCTCTTCCTTAAAAGGTTGTTTTCCTGCTCAGACCGGAGTGTTCGTGATGAACGTTCCAAACCTGGCTGATCAGCTTTGGTGTGGCAGGAAGTAGGTGTGGAGCTTTGAGTGACGGTTGGAGGCCGACGCTCAGAGCCGGCGTCCCTGGAGACAGCCGGACAGGATTCCAGAATCACAGCCCATGTTTCAGATTAGTTTGAAACCTTTTCTCTCTATGCTCCTGATCCGTGCTCGGCAGGTGTTCAATGCCGATCTCGTTGGCTTCATCTCTCAGGAGATGTGAGGTGTGCTGCCGCCAGATGGTGCCTCGCCACTTCTTCCTCATCTATCAAGTGTTTTCTTCCTCCTAGAACTGAGAAACTCTTCAGATTCATCCGAGCTCGTTTCTGGCTGTGAGCAAACACCCGCCTCTCGAGGGGATTCAAACCAAACTAGACGCCTTTTACAAACTGGAGCCGTTTGGATTTTATACACTTGAGTTGAGATTTGCTTTTTTGTTGGGTAGATTCCCAAAAGATTAATGCCGTTGTTCCGTCACCGACAGCGCGTCTCTGACATTTTAATAAACTCTTTATACACCAAGTCTGAGGTGAGGATTACACCCCCCCATGTCTCAAACCAGAGCCGCACTCATAGAGGTTGTAAAGTGTTATTATAGTCCAACATTCTTTGAAGAATTCCATATTAGCCTCTTTCAGATGCTCACTTCCACAGCCGGTAAATAAATGGAGCTGCTTTGTCTCCTCGGTCCCCCCGGTTGGTTTTTTGGGGGGGTTCTTCTTCACACAGCAGCATATGGTGGGAGTGTTGCTGTTGGCTGGAGCGCCGAGCTGTTTGTGGAGGACAAAACCTCCGGAGCATCAACTCCTTTTCCTGAAATCCCAACAACTTTGATTTGTGCTAAATAGGATCTGCATCCATATTCAACAGAATCTGCTCTCAGATGGTCAGAGAGGCAGATAAGAGACATCCTGGAGGGATGTAGACACAATCACGAAGCACTCCTGATCTCACCAGACAGCCGAGCTCTCATTATTCACACATGAGGTCGGATCCCGACGCAGGAGACCCCCAACGAGACCTGGAGTTATTTGTTTGAACCCGGATCGGCTTCATTCAGGCTGGAGTACGGATGAAAACAACCCGTTTGTGTGTTTGTCTTGCAGCTGATTAACCAGAAGATCCGAATGTGCACACAGCTCAAGAGCTGCAGGTCGTTTGTCTCCGTGCTGGAGCACCTCCTCGCCATCGGCAATTACCTGAATGAGAACGCCAGGAAGGAAAAGGCCAAGGGAATCCGCCTGTCCTCCTTAACCAAAGTACGAGTCTGACCTTTGAACGAGCTTCCCCTCGCTGGCAGCCACGACAGCTTCTCCGTGGCTCCTCATCCCTCTGCTGCTGCTTTCTGACCCAGTCGGGCCACATCAGGTGTGGACGCGCGTGTAGCTGCCGTCACAGGAGACGTCACCTGTGCCCAAAGTCCGGTGAGAGCGGTGGAACGAGTCGGCCTGGTGGCGTCTCCTAAACGGGGCGGCGCTGATGGTCTTTTCTGAAGACCTCCTCAGCGCCGCTGAGGCTGGATCCAGGCGATGGTTGCTGGCGTGTTGCTTCAAAGCCGGAGGAAAGGGCTGTCATTTAGTTTAGCGTATTTTAAATTGCGTGTGCGACGAGACGTCTTAATGTGCTTCCTCGGTGGATGAAATATCATTATTGTCAATTAGCGAGAGGTGGTGAAAGCTAAAACCTATTTTCTTCCTCCTGCCAATTTGCATTTTCGACCCTCACGTCCCTCTAATGGGAAGGCTGAGGAGGCGGCGCTCCTGCCGGTAAAACATCCCGAGCTGCGTCTAATGAAGCCGCACGTCCGGTCCGGTCCGGTCCGGTCCGCTCGGCCTCGCCAGATGAATGACCAGCGCCCAGTTTCTCCAGAACCGTCTCTCCTTCTCCTGAGCCCCTTGTGCATGTCTCATGTCCCCCCAGGGCCTCAAATTGGCAAACAAACAGAACCTTGAAAAAGTGTCTGTCAAAGATCCCGAGCGGACGCCCTCTGCATGCCAATGAACGCACCCTAAAGTGCAGCGGCGCCGCCGCTCTGACCACGGAGAGCGTTTCTAGTTCTACCAGTAATGATGGAAAATGACTGCGTGTTTCTCATGCAGATGAGAAAGTCCTCTCGTTCGCTGCCTCGCTGCTCATTCTACTGTTTTGCCCCTCCTCAGCTGTCCCAGCTGCGGGGGAGGGACAGGGGCTTCACCCTGCTGCACGCCGTCGTGGAGCAGATCATCTTGCACGAGCCGAGTTTGGCCGCTTTTACCCAGGAGTTGGCGGAATTCGAAACCATCCCAGGAGGTGTGTTCCACCTCCCATTTAATCAGAATTGAAGAAAAGAGCGGTTCTTTTGTACGTTTGAGGTGAAATTCTCTCTCCTCCTTTTCGTTGGACAGCCTCCATCAAAGGACTGACCGCAGAAATCGATGGTGAGGAGATCAAAATGACCCCCATCAGATATTCATGAGCAAAAACTCAACTCTAAACTTTAAATGACCAATTTAATCACCAACCAATTATTATTCTTCTGTCTGTCTGTCTGTCTGTGTGTGTGTGTGTGTGTGTGTGTGTGTGTGTGTGTGTGTGTGTGTGTGTGTGTGTTCCAGTTTTGAAGAACGAACTACAGAAAGTCATCCAGTACAGAAAAACATCAAAGAGGAAAACTGGAAGCCAACAGGCCAAGTTCTCCAAAGACCTGAAGGTGAAAGTTTTCCCGTTGTTTCTTTTGCTGTTGCTTTAAAGTTTTGCCTTATAAAAGCTGCAAAATAAAGCTGATAATAAAAATTTCAGCTTTTGTTATTGAGCATAAATGCTGAAGATGAGGAACTGTAGACGCCTCAGGCACAACTGTGGAGCTGAATGTTAAAATAATTGCAATAAAAACAATTCAAATTCAGAAATGTAATGAATTAAGGAGCAACGCTGAACAACAGTTGAAATTTATATCTTTTCACCCCTTTTGTAATAAACTGTTTTTGTCCAATTTGTGTTTGCAGCCAAAACCTTTCTTCACAGAACAATTAATGATGTGTTTCTTTAAGCTTATAATTAGCATGTAAAACCTGCAAAAGTACTTAGTGTTAGATTAAGCAAAATTAATAAATTCATTTCATTCCTGCAATAAATGATCCCACTAATCTCAGTCTGTGAGAGTAACGTTATTAACATTAGCTTTAACTTTAATTTTAACATTGACTTTAACATTAACTTTAGCATTAGCTTTAGCATTAACCTTCACATTAGCTTTAGCACTGACAGCATCTGTTCAGCCATTGATTAAAGGTAAAAACAAACTAATTTCCCATTTTTTCGCCGCAGACGTTGATCGACAAGTACAACACTGACCTGTCGGCGCTGACGAAGCTCTGTGAGGAGATGAAGAAACTCTACTCCACCATACTGGTAATTATTGCTCCTTCTCCACTGGGCCGAGGCTTCGCTCTCCAGTCCTGTGGTGCAGGAGGCCCTCTTCAATTATTTGCCACGACAATCCCCCACAATCCACTGGGAGAGCCCATGTGTGTCACAAGGAAAGAAAAGTCAACAAGGTTGCTTCTGTCTTATTTGGCCTCCTTAACGTGCTGCACAAGGACACTTCAGAGGTGGTGCGCAAACGTGCTGTTACTGATGATCACAGATTAGTGAGAGCAGAAGAACCTCCTGCTGGATTTGCAATGACGATAGTTTGAATTCCTTCATTCCTGCATTACTGAGAAAGGTTTCCCAGGTTTGTGTGAGGAGCATTCCTCGTCCGTGTTCCTCCATCCCTGACACCAGCCGTGGCGGCGACTCTTTCACTCTGAGCTGCTGTTAATTATGCGGATGCAGCTCATCTCCTCTTTGACCAGCAAAAACAACCATTCCCGCCACGGCGGCGGCTCCCCACCCCTCCTCTGAGGATGATCCATCATCTCAGCGTCCACGCTCCCCTCCGCCTGCGCTCACCACTGAGATATTGCGATCGGGGAACTGTGGGCTCAGAAAATTGTGTTATATTAAACCCACAATTGGATTCTGTGCTTTGTTCCTGTGTGAGGAAGCGAGCGGAGAAGAAAAACCTCCTGAGAAGCTCTTTATTCATCTTCTCCCATATAAGAAGCAGCGGAGAGACGTTCCTGGCTCCTCTGGACAACAATACTGCCGATGTGGAGGGAGTCTGTTCACCACAGGAAACCCTTTTTCTGCACTTCCTGTGTGTTTTCACACACCTGACGCTCACTAAAGCCATGTTGATTAATTGTGGAGAACGTGGTCCACATTAATTACCAGACAGGAACCTCTGAGCCGACTTGGCTCGTTGGCTCCTGATTAGGCCCGATGACGGATCATCACGCTGCCGATATATTTACGTGATTGTGGGAATTGTGGGAATTGTGATGAGTAAATCTCAGGGTGTGGAGCATCATCTCCCCACCGGGAATAATCTGCTTTTGTGGAGTTTAATGTCACCTTTGTAGCGGCTCCTGTAGGCTGGGAGATCTTTAATGTCCTCAAGTCAATGGTGGAATTGCTAATTAGTCTCATTTTCTCCAGAATGAAGCCTGAAATATTCCGATGAATCCTCCGTCTCAGCTCTACCTGCCTCATATTTAGTCACATCTCGTCACTGGAAAGAGAATTCCTAATGATGCTCTTGAACAGTCACCATGCATATTCATAACACATCGAAGGGCCTCATTAATTTTTTTGGCAGTTGAGTTTGTGGGGGGGCTTTTTTGTGGCCGTTACTCCGGAGGCCTGATTTTAAAACAGGAGCAGAGATTTTATGGAGATTACGTCGCTGCGAGGTCTCCTAAAGCTGCCGCTTCCGTAACTTTAAGAGTTCCGCTTCCATTTAAAGACAAATTAAGAGTGAATCATCATTAATGGATTCCATCAGCAGCATTCTGTCTCCCCCCCCACACACACACACACACGCTGGTCAGGCTGCAGGAACCATCAGCTGATGTTCAGGACATCAGGTCACGAGGACGTGAGGAGCAGGAGCAGCAGCTCCAATCCTCCCCTCTCAAAGGTGTTTTCACACTCTTGCACCGACGCCTCTGAAGCGTTTTTACACGTTCAAATCTCGTTTGTCTTCACCTTCTTTACGGTTTTTTAAGGGCAGGTGTGTGTTCGCCGGCGTCAGCTCTCTCTGCTCACACACACCTTTTTTATCTTGAGGGACTTTGTGCTCTTCCTGCTGAGCTCGCCTGACTTTCGGCGAGACAGGCGACAATGGGATGTTTCAGCGCGCCGGCGAACGCGGCGACACATAAAAGACACGTGTTTGAACCGGCTCGGGCCGGTTCTGAGTGCAGCCGCCGCCGTTTAACTCGGACTGGAGAGCGAGGATCTGCATGCAGGGAAGGGAATTACCAAACGGCACCTTTTCACCTCTGAAATGCCGACAGTTTGGTTTTTCCAATTCCTGCTGATTTATCCGATTAACCGGAGCGGGGGTGGAGGCTCCCCTCTAATGAAGCAAACGAGGTGATTAGGTGGCATCGTTGCGTCAGCGTGGACCAGCCGCAGCCGACCGTGTTGCTCACCATCACCAGGTCCCAGCGTTGCCTCCTGGTTGACTCCTTCCTCTCTCCTCTCTTCAAGGTCAAATTCGGCGAAGCTGCAGATCAGGACTCCCAGGAGCTGTTCGGGCTGATCTCTCACTTTGTCCACGACTTTAGGAGGACTCACGCTGACCTGAGATCAGGCGTGACGGCTGTGGACCAGTCCAGCTGAAGCTTGGACCTGGCCCCCATGTGGAGACGGTGGGAGCAATAAATTACCTGAGAACCACTGAAGTGATGTCATCGTGTCTTTTCTTGGAGTCCAGTGTCCCCCCTGAAGCTGCTGCAGCTCCGGGACGTCTCCTGTCCCTTCTGGAGGAGTCCAGGGCTTCTCCTGGTTGTGGAGCTCAGGTACAGCGATGTGACGGCGCTTCACACGTTGTTCTGCCTTTCAATAGCCTTCAGGAAGTCGTGGCCGCGACTCCGTGAATGAAAACGTGACCCTCAAAACTGCTGAAAGGATGAAAGAAGCGTATTCTCCAGGAGCAGGACCACAGGGTCCAGCTGGAGGAGCAGGTTACAAAAGAAACATGGCAGGCCCACTGCGGCGGGGGCAGAAACACGCTTCTGGGCGGGTCGGACGGAGGCGTCTGCAGCTCGCTCTCATTTCCACTACTGGAAATTTCAGTGCCAATGTGGATCTGACGCCTGGTAAAAGTGAGTCGGCTCTTTTTTGGCTCAACGCGGCTCCGTCTGCGCCAGCGCTGATCCAGGTGATGTGAGGAGAGGCTGGACTTCCCCCCCCTCTGTCTTTTATGGATGACTTCCCTCTCTGAGTAGAGATCACATCCAAAAATCATTCCCAGAGTGAAAGAATAATGCGATCCGTGTGGTTTCAGCCGGACCGTTTCCGTCCGGATGCAGCAGAAGTGGCAGCAAACGAGCTAATGTGCATTTTTATCTGAATAAATTACAGTTTCTCGATGATGAATGAGCACCGGCGGGTCGACAAACCGTAGAGGCAAACATATAAGTATGGAACGAAGGAGAAAAATTGGAAAATTAGACCTTGGGTGCAAATATCACGGTGTCAAGACGTTATTGTGGTTTATTCACAATCTGCTGGTCAGCCTGCAGAGGGAATATTGCAGTAGCTGCAGAGCAAATAAATATCCCACGGAAAGGGGAAAATATACATGGAAATATCATCCATTAGTCAAAGCATTAGCACGTGTCTGCTACCAGCAGCGCCACAGGCGGCCTCTGGTATTAACCTGCACTTTCAGGTGAATTCGTCCCCAGATTAAAGAAATAAATTCAAGAAAATGCCGACATTCATGAAGAAAGCTAAATATGAGTGGAATTAAGGAGGGGACCATCTGTTGGCGGTGCAGGTAACACAAAAGCTGTTAGAAGAGCAGCGATTCTGGCTGCTCATGAGCTGGTCACATCCGTTTTTGGACAGGTTGTTGGTTGAAATCCCAACACTTTCGCCCCTTTAATGGAAATTCCTCACCTGCTGATGCAAAGATCAAACGACCGCCCTCCCACATGCTGATCTAGAGTCTCCATCAAATGAGGGTTTCTAGGCTTTGTTCATTCATTCGTGGGACCTGAATTCTTAAAAAGAAAAACTCTTTTTAATGCCAGAATTCACAGCAGGTGTGCAGAAACATGGAGCTCAGGTCTGAAGCTTTACGGTGAGAGCAGGACGATCCTCCTGGAGATGATCCACACCTTCAGGTTTCCTCATCGTTGCTGAGCTCCCCTCGGCTCCTGGAAGAACATCGTGGAGGCGCTGCAGCGACCATTTCCTGAGGGGCTCCAGGAAGAAGAACCCGACCAATAATCTGCCTCCCCTCGTCGTCCTTTGATGGTGCGTTTGGTTTATACACCTCGTTACCCTCTGAAGAAGAGTTCTCCACCTCTGTGTGGACGTCGTACGACAATAGAAACATTCTAAATGCAGCATAAAGTTCTCTTCAGTCACATTTTTACGCCTTTTCAAAGATAGATTTCATTGGTCTCGATTTCTCTTTGCTGATTTATCTGCACTCCACGCGGCAGATTCTGCTCATCTGCAGATTAATTTCAGCCAGAAAGTAGATGTGACACTTTGTAAGTCAGAGAAAGGGCGCAAGAATTGATCTGCCGCTTTGTGGACGCCTGTAAATAACACGAGGACACGGAGCCGAGTGCTCCAACCTCTAATCCTTCGTCAATATCTGCGCAGGACACCTGAAACGACATGTTAAATGAATCCAGCACGACCTCAGACACTGACAAACACAAGCGACCCCAAACGCCCCCACCCAGGATGATGTCACCTACACAGGAGCAGAATCCCAAATCTGTGTTAAAGTCAAAGCCGGAAGAGTTTCAGCCCACCCGAGATGATGAGGATGAGGATGATGATGATGAGTCACTGCATTACAGTCAAACCAGGGTGGACGCGCATCCCTGCTGCGCCAGCAAACCCCGTGAAACTCTTGCCTGGTTGCATTTTCACCTGCATATGTGTGTCACAGAACCGGAACATGCCACAAATCTTCATGTTCAGGGCGTCTCCTCCTGTGTCCGTGTCATTTGTGAGCCACTGAATTGAACTAGGGAGCAATTTCAGCGCGCTTTAAATTGCAAAAGAGGCAAATGATTAGAACTTGTAGCCCATGTGCGTGCGTAAAGTGGCTGTCGGGGCGCGCACACTAGTCACAGCACATCACTGCGTGGAGCAGCTGTGGTCAGATGCTTTATTCCGAGTGGGAGTGAGGGTTGTGGGCGCTTCCTCCTCTCTGTCACCTTTTCTTTTGGAGCAGATTTCTCTCCAACCACCCGCATGTTCTGATCAGGCGGTAACAGAAGCCGAAGATGAGGCGCGTGTCGGCAGCAGTCGGTGATGCGGGTTTGGACTTTATTTTTCCCGTCACACATGAATATGGCACATATCCGGATCCATTAGGAGAGCAGCAGCGTCAGACGCGTCTGTGGCGCTGGAGACCAGGAGCGGGACTGGGACTCTCGTTCAGCGCAGGGCAGGGGACGGTCTCTCCGCTCGACGCAGCCATGCTGAAGCCTCTCCTGCTGGTGCTCAGCTGCGTTCTGCTCTCGGGGGTGGCGAGAGCTCAGAACGACACGGAGCCCATCGTTCTGGAGGGGAAGTGCCTGGTGGTGTGCGACTCGAACCCGGCCACGGACTGGAAGGCTTCTTCCTCTCCACTCGGCATCTCCGTGCGCGCCGCCAACTCCAAGGTGGCTTTCTCCGCAGTCCGGAGCAACAACCACGAGCCGTCGGAGATGAGCAACAAAACGAGAGTAATCTACTTCGATCAGGTGAATCTTTTGAGCTCTGCTGTTGTTCGTCCTCCGCTTTGCTTCTTCTCTATCACACCTGGGTCTAGTTTTTGTATTAACCTGCCTCCTCGAGCTCAGTTTTAACTTATAGTGCGCGACATTGAGTGAGGCTGCATTTGACATGTGGGTTTTAGCAGGTTTGAACAGATTATCTGGGGGCACCCTGCGGAGCCAGCGCACCCATGCTTCGGCCTGAGCACCCCCACCACCTCCTCCTCCTCCTCCTCGTCCTCCTCACCCTCACACAGTTGTGCAGGAACAAACAATCATGCGATTGTGTGATTAGTCATGCAGGTGGTGGGCAGAAGTGTGTGTGTGTGTGTGTGTGTGTGTGTGTGTGTGTGTGTGTGTGTGTGTGTCAATCTTTCAAGCTTTATCAATCTTTATTTATAAAACGTCTTTTACAATCAAAATTGTTTCAAGGCGCTTTCCAGAATCCCAGGGCCTGACCCCAGACAAGCAACAGTGGCAAGGAAAAACTCCCCTTTAACAGGAAGAAACCTTGAGCAGGACCAGGCTCATGTAGGGGGACCCTCCTGCTGATGGGGGGGGGGGGGGGGGGGGGGGTAGAGAGAGAGGAGAGGAGAGGAGAGGAGAGGAGAGGAGAGGAGAGGAGAGGAGAGGAGAGGAGAGGAGAGGGGAGGGGAGGAGAGGAGAGGAGAGGAGAGGGGAGGAGAGGAGAGGAGAGGAGAGGAGAGGAGAGGAGAGGAGAGGAGAGGAGAGGAGAGGAGAGGCACAGAGCACAGAAACACACAAAAATACGATATACGTGTGTGTGTGTGTGTGTGTGTGTGTGTGTGTGATCCTGGCCACAGGTTCAGGTGTGTTTGCAGCCATATTTGTCACTCCTGTGTCCTCTGTAGCCTCTCACCGCCTCCTGCAGCCTGCTCAAACATCTCGTGTCACGCTCTCGTTTCTTCTTCTGTGTCTCTCTCGCAGATTCTCGTGAACATCGGAAACTACTTCACGTTTGAATCGGTGTTTTTGTCCCCAAGGAAAGGAATCTACAGCTTTAACTTCCATGTCATTAAAGTGTACCAGAGCCAAACCATCCAGGTATCGTCCTTCTGTCCTCACCTGGCTGATAACTGCGGAGTGTGAACGCGAGAAGCTGCTCAGTATTTAGCTGAAACGCACGACTAGATGTCTCCTCACCGGCCGGAACCAAAAGAAACTTCTCTGTTTTTCAGGTGAACCTGATGTTGAATGGAAAACCGGTGATCTCCGCCTTCGCTGGGGACAAAGATGTGACCCGTGAGGCTGCCACCAACGGGGTCCTGCTCTACCTGGAGAAGGAGGACAAGGTCTACCTGAAGCTGGAGAAAGGGAACCTGGTTGGCGGATGGCAATACTCCACTTTTTCGGGCTTTCTCGTGTTTCCTCTGTAATAAGAAAAAGAAAAGAAGATTGTAAACTTCCCGACTTCATAATGTGTCGTTGCCGTGTCATCAAGCATTGCTGCCGCCTCCGTCTGGATCCCTCCATCAAAGAAAGCATAAGAAATGGAAATGGATGAGAACTTAGGAGGGAAAAGTGACTTTAGATCCACGTTCTCCGGAAGTGGTGAGACCTGAATGTTCCCTATCTCAGCCCGCCTTTCTGTCTCCGGGCGGAACACTCAAACATCCCAAAAGTACTTTTCAATCTCTGACTTGTCTGAATATTTTAACCATGTCGGTGTTGCTTTTTTATGGCCAGTGTTGCGTTCAAGAACATCCGCAGTTTGGGTGTCAGCTGTATATGCTTTTGCTGCTTGTTTGAATGTCATCATCGGGAAAAGTTGGTTCTGTCCCGCGAGACTGGGTGAACTGGGATTGTAGACGGAACCATTACTAAATGTCAAGTCATGACATTCAAATCACAAAATAGGGAAAACTACTTAACTTAACTTAAAAAAGGATAAATGATACCACTATTAAACAGCACCAGCGTATTAAATTCAGTAGACATTTAGCATCTATGTAAAGGGGCTCGTGTTTAAATATCTCACTGTTAACATGGTCATAATGTGCTAAAGTTGTTATATATTCTAAAAGCTGTCTAGATTTTTAAAAAACGAGTCGATGAGCATCTCACACACTGGACCGTGACGATAGGTGGGACGATTGGGTTGGAGCCCAGAAGATTATTCTGTTAATGAGCACGTAAGGGTTGGTTACAGGAGATCTTCCCTCACACATGGTTGGGGGCTGATGCCGTCTGTAAAGGCTCTGAGGATGAACCAATCACAGCCAGCCGTTGCTTGTTTCGGCAATCGTGACGTCACAACGCTGATGCAACCTTCACGTGTGTAATCGTGATGTGTGTTTGTGTGAACTGTGGCGTTTGCATCATGTACAAGATGGTCGTGCTTCTGTGACGCTGTCAAAGGTTTGGACAGGGACAACTTCAGCCAATCAGTGTGGACATTAGAGGTCAGAAGGTCAGCGTATCGGTGAGGAGGCCGCGGCTCGCCCCTGTGCTGGTTCTTTAAGTCCAGGGGTGCAGCAGACGGACAAATAATGATGGTGAGAGGTCATTAAAGGTCAGCCACAGAACCAGATAAAACAATTAGTTCAAGAATGTTCGGCACATCATCAAATTAAAGTGTGATAATCCATCAGAGTTTAGGCAGCCCGGGAGGAGGTTTTCTTCGGGTAAAGTCGTCTTTTCTTGTTAAATCCCAGACTTAAACCTAATTGATTTTCTACTTTTTGGATTTAACATGTCCTCCAACCAAAACAGCCCCATCAGCCAGACTAAATGGGACAATTGTTCCAGACATCTGATAGTATTTGATGTCTGCAACGTGACCAACTGCATCCTATTGGACTACCTTTCAAACACCGGTCAGGGTCACGCCCAGGGTCAGGGTATTCAGAGGTATTTTCTGCTTCTCCACATGGCTGAGTTCACCCATCAGCACAGCATTTACAAATCATTTTAGGGACAGAGAACCTCTCATGGACTTTAGCAACTTCTTTCAGTGCAAGTAAGCTAACAGCTATCACAAGAGCCACGTTTTTCTTCTCCCCACAGGTAGCGCTTGCATTCAAAGGGGGAGTGTAGGTTGCTGAAAGCTGTTTGCATAATTGGGATGTGGGAGTGTTGCTTGTTGAGGACAGCTGAGATTGAGCTATTAAATAAATATAACAATCTAGACAGCAGTTTGCTTCATCCACAACATGTTTGCTGTAAAAAAAAAAAAAAAAGAATAACTGACTATAAAGTTGCATAGATAATCTCTGCTTTTTTAATAGACTTGAAAACGTCAATGCGGGGTTATGGACTTTAATAAAGCTTAATGGGCATCTGGGAGCCACTGGTTTACCTGCTGATATGAGACATTTTTCTGTCATATTTGGGGAGGAGGAACAGCATCGGATGGGCATCCGGGGAAAACTGATGACTTAATAAACCCTTAACTTTTGCTGTTGAAGTTGCTGTGCTGTGGAATAGTTCCTGCTTGCCCTGCGTGTGTGTGTGTGTGTGTATCCTGTTCATCCTAATGTAATGAACTGGACCCAGGGTTCTGAGGGTCGTTTTTTGGTGCTGTTGTGCGTGGGGCTGCTGGGCGGCTGTAACCTTTTGAGTACGGTAAATGCTTGTCGGAAGACATTTTTCAGATTTGTAAACATGAATGGACGAATGAAAGCAGCTCCTAAAAGCCTCCTCCACCTGTGTCACGGGGCTAATCCTCAATAATGTAAGTCCAGAAAACACAGACACCCACTCGCTGATCTCTAAACACATAAATGACGGAATTCACTGAGAAAACTTGCTGTTTTTAGCGACGCAGGTGTGTGAATTCTGCCTGTCTTAAGTTACCATGGGATTCACAACACAAGCAGAACAAACGGACGTATGGAATAATAAAGGACCAGGATGAATATGATGATTCTTAAAGACCCCCCCCCCCCCACACACACACACACGCACACACACACACACACACTCTGCTGCCAGACTGACTCTCAGATAAGGTCCAGAGTAAACACATCCTTGAATTTCATTAGACATCCAACAGAAGGTCACCTGGGGAACTTCGGTCCCTGTAGTTTTACGCTCTTATTTCTCCGAGAACAAACTGGGCTGCATAAGAGCTGCAGGCTGGCAGGTGCGCACGGTTGTATTTCAAACGTAACCCCGACCTTTCCTCTGGCGTCTCCCATGTCCAATATGGAGGGTGTTGAAACAGTGCAGCTCTTTTTACAGGCTGTTTCCAGCGTTCCTGCCAAGAACCTCAGGAAAATAAACACATCAAAACAAGCTGCTGTAGCTTTTACAACATGTTAAAGATGCATTTTACTGTAACATATGTGATATTTAAACACTGGGATTGAACATTCATTGAACATTCATACATGCGCATATCTAAACTCCTTTAATCTCCTACTACTTTTACTCAGATCGCTCCAGCCTTCGTTGTTTGAGGAGCAAAAACAAGCTCAAAAACACCTGCCGTGCACGTCGGCAGCCTTTAACCAAACCTGCCGTGCACGTCGGCAGCCTTTAACCAAACCTGCCGTGCACGACGGCAGCATTTATTTCACTCGGAGCAGAAACAGATTATTATGGGGAAGAGGGAGAAGACGTTGGTTTAGGCTGATAAATGCAAATGTCAGTTTTCCTTTGACATTTCTACAGTGTGAAATGTCACAACAGCACACCAGGATCGCGTCTTGTTCCGCCTTTCTTTTGTTTGACTTCAGGCTTCAGTCTGTATATGAAAAGACCTCAGTGATGTCGCTGAGTGGCAATAAAACCCAAAAATGGGGATGAAAGTTTGCATTTGTAAAGTTATGAAACAGCCTTTCCGACGCTTCCGTTAGCTGCCGCGACTTTAAGTGAGCGGTGTCGGGACTCTGAGGGGGTTTGTGATGGATTCGTTTGGAAATGTTCCTGCGGTTCCCCTGCAGCCACGGTTCTGCCACCTCTTGGAACGGCACCTGAAACATGAAAACATGACTAAACCTAAGCCTTCACCAGCGGCGCCCGCCCGACCCTGCTGCCTCGGTTGTTGGCACAGATGCTCAGGAGATCTGAAGCTTCCCGTTTCCACCCGGGGTGGCGCTGAGACGTGGCCGCTGCTGAGGCTTCAGCTGGAACAGAACCGGACCGGGAATGTGGAAACAGAGCTGGAACAAGCTGTGAGCAATTATTGATGCTGTATATTCTAGATTTTAAATGAAATCTTTTCCTTTGATGTCAGAGCTTGTTGACATGTTTTAACGGTCGGCTGAACCGGGCCTTCGGAGGCTGAACCGGGCCTTCGGAGGCTGAACCGGGCCTTCAAAGGCTGAACCGGGCCGTCGGTGTCTTCCTTCTTCACCAGCTGTTAAATCAGAACATGGCTTGCTTGTAAAACCATCCACAGGGGCTCTCCTGGCTCCAGTTTCAGCCTGTTTCAGAGCAATTACAGGAGTGCAAACAGAACCGCTGTGGGATCCAAACACTGTACTGGACAAACAGGCAGAACACGTGAGCGCTGCATGCTAATAAGCGTCACACTGGAGGGCTGATTTGTTGGACTGAAGGGCTGAAAAAGCAGCTTTGCATGCAGCTCTGCTCTTCAGAACACCTGCCGACCTGCAAAAAACTCTCCTTCTGATTTCAGACCAGTGAATGAAAGCTGATTTGGGGTGGCTCAAAGGTCGCGGTCGGGGTCGGAGCGGCTGCTGCGGCTCGAAGGGATTCTGAGTGGTGACATTTCAGACACTTCATTACCCAAACGGTTGGAACCTGCAGGGGAGCACAGAAGTCTTTGGCAGAGTTCAGCAAGAAGGGAGGAAGTTGAATCATCAAATGAGTCCAGGTGGATTTTACAGAAGGGCAGATATGTTTCCCCGGACGTAATAAGGCAGCTTCGTCAGTCAGGGAGCAGCAGACAGGTTTTATTCTCCGCTTCAGCGTTACACAGATGTGAAAAGACTACGTTTGCCTCCCCCAAAGAATTACAACAAATTCCCTGGCACAATATGTGAAATAAATTGGTGGTGGTGCGTGAAAGAGCTGCCGTCCAGCTGCCACAGGTCACTGAATAGATTCAAATTCCATCACATATTATTACATCTGCAGATGATCTTATCTCCACTCCGCTGCTGCATGTAGACAGAAGCAAGATTTACTTACTGCAACCCCTAATTTCATATTAAAGCCACCCCAGCCATCTTCAGCTCCACTCTTCCTCCTGCACGTCTCCTTGATATTAAACACGGATGACGTGCGCTGCACTCAGGATATTGTCCTTTTCCTTTGGACGCGTTCCAGAGCGAGACGGGCTACATTATGTCAAGAAAAGAGCAGAACTTCCATAGAAACGGAGACATTGTAGCTGAACAGCCCGTCTGTCTGGTGAAACGGGCCCCTGCGCGTGCACGTGTGTGTGCACTACCTACTGACGCTGCAAGTCAGTAATGACTCAGAAGAAACGTGCAGGATATTCTTTGATGGAGGAGCATTTAAGGTGAACATCTCCCAGTAGAGATGAAGGAAAGGTTTCAAAAAGACCCCTTGAGCGATGCTCTTCCACAGGTGGTAGAAGAGCGTTGTTGACTATATTTAAGCCTAAAGGTCGTTGTGACGTGTCTCCTGAAGACACCCACCAAATGGACGTTTTCTGTGCACGCTGGGGAGGTTAAATGCAATAGCGCCTTAATAAATACCAGCAAAAGCTGCATTTCTAGCCATTATTTCAAGCTCATTTTCCCAGTTGGTTCCATTAAATAGAGCCCAGTCAGAGCAAAGTCCAGGTGCTCCAGTGAAAGCTCAATAACCAGCTTTCATCTTGTTTTGTTTTGAATTTATGGGGACCTGCACCATTAAATGAACAATAAATAGATCAAATAGTAAAAGAACAAGTTAACACCTATAGATTAAGATGTTTAGACCTTCAAAAAGGGCTTAAATAAGGGCAAAATGTTGAGGTTTAGATGTGTAAGTGTGGCCGTTATGAAACCACACACCTGTGCATAGACAAGTACAGGTGAGTTTGTCCTTGGGTTCATCTTGGTGATCTTCATCACATCTTTATGTTCAGAACGTAACATCAAGGCAGCCGTTTGGGTTCCCACAGTCCAACACAGAGGAGCTGGAATGTCCTGGTCTAAAGAAGGCTTACTCAGCTTCGACGTCGTTCTTTTCTTCATTCAGCAGCACTTGTGTTTGAATTCTCCTTCACTCAACGAGTTGAAAACCAGCTTTGCAGTTCTGCTTTAATTGGTTTGATCATCTTTCATGTCCCGTTAACGCTGTTCGTGTCGGTTTCTGCAGTTCCTGGTCTTGATGTTCGACTCCTCTGGGGCTCGTTTCCAGCAGCAGAACATCCACTTTCCAACGTTCTCTCGCCGTTTGATCACTCTTGATCATCATACTCCATTTTCCTTGTTTACCTTTGTTAACGAGATGACAGACACGTGCGGACTACCAATCAGGAGCCAAAGTGCTTCACACTTTAAAAAGGACTATTATTCGAATGAAAACACTTCTCGGTGATTACAATGATGGCTCTGGGTTTAACACGGCCACTCAGGTGGATTTCAATCAGCTTTCCATGCTTCCGGAACACCACGATCAAAGATTGGAGCTGGTTACGTCGGCAGAAACTCTGGGCTGTTTGTGTCGCGCTCAATTCCTTTAGGAGGATTCTGGAGTATCAGAAAACTTTCCTGGGAGAATCTCGGTCTGCCAGAAGTCATTTCCTTTGTTTGCCTTCCAGTTTGTAACGGACTTCATTTGCCTTGGGACGCTGATTCATGAATTCCTTTGGAAACCTTTGAGGGAGGCGGCTCATTCAGAGCTCCCCAATGAGCGACGGAGGTATTCATATGAGACACCCATTACACTAAACGCAGCCCTTCTTACACTTAATTATTCCCGACAGATTCAGCTGAGCTCACAGGCTGAATGTATTTTTTAGAAGTCTGATCACAGAGCGCCAAAGATGGAGGATCGCCACGTAAAAAGCGGCATGTTTGACGCCTGCGTGGGGGAAACAGAGGCGCCGGCCTTAAAGGTGAAGTAAAAACTAGACACAAAGCAGCAAAACAAGGGAGAGATGTTCTGATCCGATCATGATGCTGTGAAGCATCAGGGACGCTCCTTTAAGCACACGACGATGCAGCTCTGATGACTCACAATTTGATGAAACAGATGACGATGTTGTCGCACTGCTGTAGCATGGGAGCAAACACAGCCCCCCTGTTTTAATCCAATAAGTAATCCCGACACCTCGGAATTATCTAGGTGCAAAATCCATCCCGACGTGCCGGAGCGTCCTTCAGCAGCGTGCAGCAAACACGAGCCCCTAGCGGGGACCAGTGACACACTGAGCGGGTCATCATTGAAATCCGCTCTAGATCCGCGTCATGATGAAGGAGCTGCTCCGCCGTTACGGTTGGGAGCTTTGAGGATTGTTCCGCGGATGAGAGCTGAGAAGATTTAGAAACCTTGAGATAAGTATAAGGCGGTAAACTTATCGTTTGGTCACGTGCAGCTAATATTCTGTAATACTGGGGGGGATCACATTAGCATCAGCCTGTGACAGTGGAACCAGAGAGCGCAGCAACGTGCACGCAGGTCTGGGACAGCAGCCAAAGCTCCACTTGCCCAGATTTTTCTTCCCAGAGATCTATGAAGGCGTGAAGATGTGAAGTCTGCATCCATCACTGAACCCACATCAGGAGAGTCCCCAGCTGGGTTAACTTCACCCGTCAGACGGACGTGGTGGTCTCACGTGGATAATTTACCTACCCTGCCATCAATAGTAGCAGCAACCATCAGAATTAACTGTAAACAACCAATATTAGAACATTCAATTCCCAAAATAAACAAGGAAAACTTTATCATCTCAGTTTTCTCATAAACAGGATTGATTGGAATGCAAGAGACTAATTAAGTTGAGGGTATAAATGAGATGAGTTACTTGTGTCCTTGTCGCCTAAAAACTTATTGTGGCCTTTAATTGCCTGACAAGTGTTTTGTTGTTTACTTATCATCCTGTAAATGGGGAAGAATTCTCTGATGGTGTTGATGGAGAACAATCTGTCCCCTCTTAACCATGTTTAAATCTCCCAGGATCCATCACTGTCGATTGTTATTATTAGTTTTGGCATAAAAAACTAATTTAGGAAACAGAGGCGCGTAATTAGAATTCCAGCTAAGTCCTTTCCGTCGGGACGCTTCTTCCATCATGCAGATGCTGTCAGCTGAGCCTCCCAGTTGGGAATCGTGTAGTTTTTTCCATTTAACCCTGGCAAACCTTCTTCACCTGATCATGGATGAAGACAGAACACGCAGGTTCATTTTGTCCTGCTCCAGATAGAAAATCTAAAGTTGGAATGAAAGGAGCAGGTGGACTTGATGAGAGCCTCACAGGTGAGTTAGTGTTAGCATTAGCCGTTCAAGCCTCCAACCTGCGTTTATGCAGCACCTGGCCCCTGATTTCCCCAGGCGCCGCTCTCTTCTGTTGCCTCTTCTGCACTCTGACATTAAATTAGTGGCTTCTAGTCCAAATTTACAGACTCTGCTTCAGCTTTTCAGTGAGGACAGAAGTGCAGAGCCCATTTTCTGCAAACACTTTTCACACGGAGGGAAATTCATTCAGCCTCAACAAACACGGGACGACCTTCGAAAGGAAACCTCGGCGCTCTGTTCATATGCATCATGGAGGTTTGTCACCTCGTCCAAGACTAATACCGCAGAGAAATGGCTTCATAAAAACATGTTTGGTTTTCCTCAGACTGAGGTTATCGAGACTGCAGCTTAAATAAATTCATCTTCTTGTTACCAGCTTTCTTGTCTCGTCTAGTGCCTCTCCGCCTCCTCCTGATACAGCAGCTGCTCTATACTGATGGGAACTTCCACTCCTCACCTGAGACAACCACCTTTCCACCTGATTGTTTCCTTCAGGTGTGATTCAAGTTCATAACGGCTCTATTTTCCTCACTCAAGCACGAATCTCGTTAGCCGAACCTGAAACTTTCCTCCCTTCAGCTCATCAGGACATCTAGACCACAGTCACTTCCTGGTTGTGTCCCTTTATTCCACAGAAACATCATTTAACACCAACAGTCCGTAATAACCCTGAAACACTGCAGGATTACTTAAAGCAGTCGTGTAGAGTGCAGCAATTGAGGGAATTCCTGAGAGCCGAAGAATGGATTTGCTGTATATCTCACCTAATTACGAAGGCTGTCATCTATTTTTTGGGTTGCCACCGTGTCCAATTACTTCGTGGACCAAATCCCCACAGTGCTGTTGGGCTGCAGCTCCACAAACAGGCTGCTGCCTAATGTTGTCTGCAGCATTTATCTGCAACATTTGAGCTCCACTGTGGTGTGAATAGATTTAACACCAACTCATTAGCAGCGTTAGCAATCCAGCATCCATCCCTGTGAGTTAACGTCTCGCTGGGAATGATGAGGGGATGCTAATTTCTGGACATGTGTCCGTCTGACTGACCCCACTGACGCGTCTCCACTGTTCCTCACACCTTTGTGTCCTACTGTCTCTTCTCCTGCTCTCACAGAACAAACATATTAATCCTTGAAACACGCCATGAATAATTGACCATTTACAGCACGTTTGGGAAGAGAACGAACACGGATGATGAAAGGATCTGTGTGTGCGTGTGTGTGTGCGTGTGTGTGTGTGTGTGTGTGTGTGTGTGTGTGCGTACGCGCGTTAACTTGTGAAGTCATCGTTTCCTGCAGGTAACTTTGTTTATAGCTAACAGAAGAGCAACAGCCTGCGGACTAAAACTGGAAACATCCCAGTATCTCTCCAGCTATCCCACGTTCCAGTATTCCGGACCTCAGCTGGCAGCCCAGTCCGCTCCAGACAGAGCAACTGAGCCCTGGTATTCAACAGAATTTGACCTTCTCCTTGAACTTATGCATGAAGAGCAGAGCAGGGTGCAGTTGCAGACCTTTAGGAAACCAGCCGTGTAAAGTCTGATTTGTCATTTTCAACGTGGAGCAGATCAGGCGGGAGAAGCAAAGATCCCTGAACGTGTGACAATGGAACGCTGATGTCTGGGGAATCAGCTAAAGTCCAAACCTGCAGAAACTTGGGGGGCTTGATTCCCATCGGCCATACCTCCAGGGGGCTCTTGACCTCCTGCAGCAGACTAACGAACCGGCGGCTCCATCGTCTCGCAGGACATCACGTCGATTTTACGTCCTGTGAGCCGCTCAGCACCGGTCCATGTTTGAGGAGATCAACTGGATTTAGAAATGTGCTTGGCCTTCATACCAGATGCGAATGCACCTCTGGGATGCTCAGGAACCCCCCCCCCCCCACACACACACACACATGCGGGTGCCCTCCCACTATTAACATTTTTATAGGAGCGCCTCGTGTTTAATGTGTCTCTCTTTAAGAGACATTAAATCAAAGATAATTCGACATTGACTTGTTTAAATAGCCATAAGCCAAGAACGGCCTTTAATAATCTACACACAACTCTTGATGACAACACATGAACGCCAGCTGTTCCGCAGGTAGATGAATATTCAGCGTGTGAATAAAAAACAGTTTAGGTTGGGAAAATGGGAATCCTCCTCATGTTGGCCGGAGCAAGCCGGAGAGGAATCCCAGCCAAGCTGGCAGGTTGTGCCGCTAATTGCAGGAGGACGACAACAGGTTAGCGGAGACTAAAGCTCATCTTCCTCTGGCTGCTTCAACACCTGCCTGTTGGTCACCAGCCCGGAGTTTTCCAACAGGAATGATTGATGCTGGAAGCTCTGATGGCTTCTCCGTGCCAGCCTGCTCCAGTCAGGCTGGAGTCAGGCTGTTCGAGCTCATTTGAAAAACACCCGTTGCTGCACGCTTCCCCTTCTGGCTCAACGTGCGCTCCCTCTCCAGGGTCGTACACGTCTGTGGAGGTGCCAATATTTTGTAAATTTACAGCCTGCGAGGGATTTTTGAGGATCTGAACCTTGTGTAAACAAACCCTTCACTGGTAAAACAGTGTTTCCCAACATTCCAGAAGCCACCAGGGTCAGAAGGTTTTCACGGTGCATAAAAGTGGGAATTTTGTGTCTTTAGCAGCCAAATGTGCAACAGATATTTGTGGATTTCTGAATATAAAGAACAAAATAATCTTATTAGAGACGCTGAACACAAAGATCCAGTGTCCACCTTTATTGGTGATGGGGAAGAAGAAATTTATCTCATGATCAGAAGTTACTGAATGTTTACCCCCCCCCCCCCCCCCCCCCCCCCCCCCCACACACACACACACACACCTCAGAAGAATTTGAAACCCCCGAATGTCCTGACACTACCGCCTTTTTCCTGGCATTTTAAGCCAACGTTGTGAGGTCTTAGAAGTCAGCTGGCGTTAATTCCTCAGACGGGTCCAAAATCTCCCTGGAAAGAGGCTTAAAGCAAAAGTTCTTCTGCTCCTGAATGCCTGAATTTGCAACATGTTTTTTCGACTAATTGGGCAGCAGATCAACAGATGACGGCCACGAGGGTGTTTTTATCACACTGGCTCTGATTTTGTTTGCGTACGTATGAATATGAATTATTTTTAGGTGGGCAGTTTTCTCTCTTGGTGGAGAGTGAATGGAGGTGTTTGCATAATACATCAAGGTAAAAAGCTAAAAAATATTAGATCATTAATGCTGCTCTGTGGAAAAGAAGCACAGAGCTGAACGCACGTGTCAATAAAAGACGACCGTTTAGCTAAATTAACCGAAATGTGCTGCTGAGCTTGTGGAAGGTTGATCTGACGAAGATTCTTCAAGGAAAATGAGCGAAAAGCTCGTGAATTGAAATCAGCAGAGACGATATTTTCAGACTCACCAGTTTCTTTCTCAAAATGCTCTTTTTCCAGAGAATTTTGCCTTTTTTCTGCAAAGTCATCCCTGTCTAGAGGAATAATCAAGGACACTGTTGCATCACTGTTATTGTGTGTGTGTGTGTGTGTGTGTGTGTGTGTGTGTGTGCGTGTGTGTGTGTGTGCGTGTGTGTGTGTGTGTATTTCAATCATCATTTGTGCAACAACTTGATAACTTCCCTTAAAAAGTATGTGAGACGAGTCAGACGAGATGTTTTTTTTATTAATGTTGATCGCCGGTACACGAGTTGATCACCGGATCCCTAGTTGATCACCGGTACACTAGAAACCCGACCCTCTTCATGAAGTGATCTTCTCCATGCGCACCGCGGTTATTCTGGCCAGTTTGGAGAACCAGCGGTTGGCGTGTGTGTGAGTGTGCGAGGCCGTCTGGACGAAGCCCAGTTTGCGGGTCAGAGCGGCGGCTGCAGTCTGTGGCGAGCTGAGATTCAGGGCGAGGTGGGCGTATCCCCGCTCCTTGCAGAACTCCAGGGCCCTCTGGGCGAGCTGCGAGCCCACAGATCTGCGGCGCCACCCAAACCCCACAGCCATGTGGGACACCTCGCCGTAACACCCGTTTCCAGCACCTGGGTCAAACTCTGGGCCTCTTGCTCCTCCCACAACGCCGCCGTTGCAGTCGCCCACCCTCTGGCCTTCATCCTGGTCCGCCTCTTTCCCCAGCACGGCCACCATCCCCACCACCTTGGCCTGGCCTCTGACCTCCGCCTCAGCCACCCACAGACCGTTGCCGGGCTTCTCCAGGTAGGTGGCCTGGATGTCGGCCATGTCTGCCTCCAGCCTCCTGGTCAGGAAGCCCTGGTAGATCTCCTGACAGCAGTAATAGATCAGGCCGGCCCAGGCGCCGCCGAACAGCAGCGCCTGCAGGTAGGAGCTGCCTCCCAGCACGTAACCCGCCATGGAAATGCTCAGAGTGATGCCGACGTGGTCTGGGTGGCTCATGGCCTTGAAGAAGGCCGGATACACATGCTCGAGGATTCCATCCTGAAGGAGCCAAACGACCGCGCTCTTATCCGAGGGTCGATATTCCCTGATGGAAAACTGACCTGAGAGGGTGAAAGAAAGAGGGATAGAGGGAGGGATGGAGCTCAGCGAGGCTTAATCCGCCTGTCGTTGCACCAAGAAATTCCTGCAGCGTTTCACAACGGCTTAATGCCGTCACGTAACTCCGAGACAAAGAAAGCAATTTATTCACCTCTCACACCTCGTCCTTTTTTTTTTTAGTTTTACTGCTTTTCTGGATCTAAATCCAGACATTATTCAGGAAAATCGGAGCAAGAAAATAGTCATAAAGAGTCTAAAACGTCCAGATTTAGGCTGCGATCAGAACATGGCGGCTTCCCAAAAGTCAGAACTCGGTAGTTCCAGTCATCAAGTGTCCAGCAGACTCAACACTCAAAACACCAACAGGACCAGAAGGAGAAGATGGACTTACAGGAATCTTTGAGGGCCATGCCGACTCTTTCCCTTCGCCTTTGGCTCCGACGCTGAGAACGCTGCTGCTCCCGGGTCAGCCTCCACTAAAGACGGGATAATCAGCCATTCACAACAGGGGCTGAAGTCAGTCTGAGCATGCTCACCGATGAGTGGCCCACACACACACACACACATAACACACACACACGCGCGCATACACGCACGCACGCACACACACAACACACACACACACACATAACACACACACACACGCACACACGCGCACACACGCACACACACACGCGTGCACACACACATAACACACACATACACATAACACAGACACACATATGACACACACACACACATAACACACACACGCGCGCGCACACACACACACCAAGTTCTTTAAGTGTTTAACATTTTCCCTTCAAACTTGGATTCTTAACAATGGTCTCAAATATCGGACTCTTTGGAGTTTTTACCACTTGAACCTTTTCATTGAAAATTACTGAGCAGAACCTCAAATTGGGATTTATTTCCAGAGAAGAAAGCTGTTTTTAGCCTTGTTTTCGGGTTTTGGCAGTATTATGTATGAGGCTCCGTGTTGTTGCCTCACGAGGATGCTCGGTTAGAAGGAACGGATGCGTGTAGCGCCCTGATGAACGCCGGCCTCGGGTCTCTGCTACGATCCCGTTTGCTCGCCTGTCTCATGAAAATCCCACTGAAAGTTGAGATCTTTCTCACGTTGTCTCATTCCCACCTGGTGAAGGTTTTCCATCTGAGGAGGGTTCAGTGGAGGAACTGATGGAGCAGAACAAATATTCCAACAACAAATATGGTTTCCTCTTTTTAGATGGATGGGAATGTCTGAACGCACAAAAATACAGAAAAATCAAGCCAAAAGCTCTGAAACAGAAAGAATTCATTGTTTGATCAAACTGGTCATTTTCTCCTCAGCTCAGACATTTTCAGTTTTCTGATTTGAAATATCACATCACAGCTGATATTAACATCACTGGATAAAATGAGAAGAGGGTGCTTGATGCTTGATTACCATAATTGTCTCAGCAGCAAGAAGTCAGTAACTGCTGTAACCAATGGAAACGGACCTCTGGGAAACAAACACACGCTGAGTTTAACTTTGCTTTAAACCTTCAGTTGTTGACTTTTCACCTCCAATCCTGTAGCTCAGGCTCCAAAAACCAAAACCCCTAACTCCTAACCTCTAACCCCTAACTCCTAACCCCTAACTCCTAACCTCTAACCCCTAACTCCTAACCCCTAACCCCTAACTCCTAACCCTGAACTCCTAACCTCTAACCCCTAACTCCTAACCCCTAACTCCTAACCCTAAACTCCTAACCCCTAACTCCTAACCCCTAACTCCTAACCTCTAACCCCTAACTCCTAACCCCTGACCCCTAACTCCTAACCCCTGACCCCTAACCTCTAACCCCTAACCCCTTACCCCTAACCTCTCACCCCTGACCCCTAACCCCTGACCCCTAACCCTTAACTCCTAACACCTAACCTCTCACCCCTGACCCCTAACCCCTCACCCCTTACCCCTAAATCCTAACTCCTAACCCTTAACTCCTAACCCCTAACCTCTAACCCCTCACCCCTAACTCCTAACTCCTAACCCTTAACTCCTAACCCCTAACTCCTCACCTCTAACCCCTCACCCCTAACTCCTCACCCCTGACCTCTAACCCCTAACTCCTAACTCCGACCCCTCACCCAACCCTCCGCTGGTGCTGATATATTGCTGTGTCCTCTAAAGGAGAGGAAACACTCCTCTGGGAAACTGTTGCTAAAACACAACATACTAGCATAACCAGTTGATCCATACTAGCATAACCAGTTGATCCATACTAGCATAACCAGTTGATCCATACTAACATAACCAGTTGATCCATACTAACATAACCAGTTGATCCATATGTCATAAATACGTTTCTGTGAGACAGAAATGAAAGAAGAGGATTAAAATGTGTCAGTTTTGGGTCAACAAAAGTTGCTTAATTCAATTCTTTTAGTGTCTTTATA